>NC_090782.1:14102500-14402500 GCF_040054535.1 Antennarius striatus | reverse complement strand
TTGTGTTCCATGAGAAGAGGACAGGAGAGTAGATATCTTTAATTCATTATTTTAAAAAAAAACCCTGAACTCCATTAAAACAAGTTATCTTACTATATGTATGTGTATTTTTGTAAAAGTAAAAAAAAATTCACTTCAGGTTGACCATAGGTGTGAGTGTGTCCGTGCATATTTGTCTGTCTCTCTATGGCTGGCTCCGCGGTGCACTGGCCCTGCCTCATGCCCTAAACCAGCTGGGATAGGCTCCAGCGCCCCGTGACCCGCGACAGCGGATAAAGCGGTTCAGAAGATGAATGGATGGATCTATTCATTCAACTAATAGATATGTAAACAATATCAAAACCAATCAATATTGGACCTGACAAAACTGCTGCAATGACCTAAAATACTACAAGAAGCCAATAATACCTCATCCATGATAGAAACTATGCTTGCATCCTAATAAGTGTGGGAGACATCACTGTAGTTCTCAATTATTTTGGGAAAAATACAAATCCTGTCATGTGAGAAGGGTTTCAAACATTTGCACTACAGAAATGCTTAAGGACTAAAGGATTAATAAATGAACAACTCACTGCTTGGTATTTTGTATGCAGGATTTATAAAGTATAATATCAATTCTGTTTCATCAGCCTTTCCTGTCATTCTCTTCATACACACTAGGGCTAATCTTTTATCTGACAGCAAATGTACTTTTGATTGTTGGGGTAGATGGGAGATTGAGAGGCTTTTCAGCAATGAAAAAAGACTGCTGGTAGGAGAAAGGCAGGGAGAGAGTGACAGACTGCTTGCACTAAGTTCTTCTACAGATCTGCTAGAAGGTGAAGCGATACTCGCTATGGTGGGGTCTGACGTTGATGGGAGCAGAGTTGCAGGGGGAATGGAGTTAATTTCACAAACGACTGCACAATGAAAGGACAGAAAACAAGACACAGAGAACAAGAGAAAATGTGAATGTGTTTTAAGGGGGCATGCTCTGTTTAACAGCCCATAATTACCTCACCACACACAAGTGCAAAAGTGAAAATGATTCGATTTCACAAAAATGAAGGTGAGAAGGTTTTGTGAGCACTGAGACAAAGTGACAGAGAGAATAAACCCAAGCACGAGAATTAGAAGGCCCAAAAAAGAATTTAAAAAATCTTTCTTTTTTTAATTTAAAAGAATGCCGTGCGTCCACACATCCATACGCAAGTTAAGCTTTAACTCACAGGCTGCCAATAACGTCTATAGGCGACAATTACATTTTTGTAATGGGTAGTTCTGTTGCCTCACAGCAAGAAGGTTCGGGATTCGATTCCTTTGTGTTCGGATTGATCCTCATATGCGTGGATTCTCAGGCTTCCAGCCACCTCCAAAAAATGTAATTTAGGTGAACTGATCACTCCAAATTGTCCGTAGGTATGAGGATGAGTGGTTGTTTGAATTTTGCACGGCCCCTCAATAAAGAGGCATCGTATTTGAGGTGTAATCCATCTTTCGACTGTAGCCAGCTGGGAGAAGCTCCAGCAGACCCATTACCAGTGAGACAAATGAGCAGCTGTAGACGAGACGACTGCAGTCGTCCCGTCTACAAGAAAATGGATGGAAGTCTTAGAATTCTTTTGATTTAGGCAAATATGAGAATAATAAACCAATAACTTGGGTGTGTCCTGATGTACAGAAAGATGAACAAAATCAAATTACCATGACTTGGACTGTCCAAAATGCAGGTAGTTGATGCTGTAGAGGTCCATATCCTCTGTATGCCAAGCAAATGTTGTTTTCCACATGCCAAAGTAGAGGTAGGGAGTGTTGACACCCTCAATAACGATGCCACACTCCTGCTCCACCATGTCCAACAGTGTGTTGAGGTGGCCAATGTTCCACTCTTGAATGCCCTGAAAGGAGAGTCATGCATTTCTATATTTAGCAAATACTAGTTTGACACAAAAAGTAATTCTCAAAACCCGTAATTGACCACCAGATGGTGCTGTAATAAAACAGAAAAGTTGCAATCTGGTCATCATGATATCAAATTCACAGGGAAGTGAAACTGTAAGGCTTGAACTAGAAAATAATTTCCAAAAAATCTTTTAAAATAAATTTTAAATAATTTAAAACTTAAGTCTTTATTGAATTTACTGAATTATTATATATAGGTATATGTGCATCTACTGTATATATTTTTAATACACACAATTTTTGCTACACCTGATATTTTTGTCATTTACAAAGTTAGCAAAATAAACTAACTTTGTAAATGACAAAATAATTGGACTATCTAGTCCTATGACTAGTCCTATGACAGTCCAATTATTACAAATTTAGCAAAATAAACTAACTTTGTAACTAAACATTGATCAGTAAACACTAATGAAAACAACCCTCACCTCATCGTAGATGGAACCACTGACATCAGCACCATAAATGGGTGAAACAAATGTGAGATTCTTCCAGTACTTCCTCTCTAGATCATCAAAGTCTTTGTGCCGGGGTGTACAGTACCTGAGAACAACACAGTAGCAGTTACATTATAAGCAAGGAGCATCCCCACGCTGCTGATAAAATAGTTCCAAGAACCAATAAATAGTTCTGTGTAATTTAGCAACATTATGTTGAAACATCCAACATCCTCAATAAACAATGTATGTCACACTATTGTCTTTACCAATTTTTAGCATTTCATAACCACTAGAGGGGATACAAAACACTCAAATAAAAATACTAATTTGTATTTGAGTAACTGATTATTAGTTTTTCTTTTACGTTATATCAACAGAAAAAAGACATATTTGTGTGTTATTTTCATTTCAGGAAATTGCCTGTCATCCTAAAATTAACAAATATTGTAATAATCCAAGTATGCCTAAAGTAAGGAATCTTTCAGTTTAACACCTCACAGAGATTAGAAGGTAAAATACCACCAGAACTGAACAAGCCTATTGGATGAGAGGTGAAGCATCTTCAAGGATCTTTCTGCAAGTCCAGTTGATTTAATTTGTTTGGATAATTGTCAAGCGAATGTTTGTATTGTTGTTGAGCTCACAGGACTAGATAGTCCAATTATGAATCTTACACAAAATTGTTTGAGAAGACAAAAAGATGGCTGAAATTATCATCATCAATTTCATCTCAACACATGGCTGACAATGCTCACAATCATGCAAGAGAATCCCACACTTATTAGACTTCTGGACCCGAAACTTACTTTTTGCTGTTTGCAAGCTTACGGTATTCACCAACAGTCATGGACTTCTTCTGGATATTGTACTGAGTGAACAGGCCTGACTGGCCAGTCACCACCTGCACGATGGGAGCAGGAATCACCATATCCTCAATAGTATCATAAGACTTTCGTGGCTTCCAGCCCTTTGGGGGAATTACCTGGAGAAGGAGACAAGGCTGTTAGCAATTATATTTACATACAAAACTAGGACATCAAGTGCTTGACAATAACCTGTACACCCTATGCAGAAATAATCTGCAGAATTTGAAAAGAATATTGTGCACTATTTTGAACCATTAGATCACTATAAAATGAAAGGAAATTCTACAGTTTAGTTCAAAAGGTTAATACTCTGGTAATAAGGCATTTCCTACAACTTAAAAAAATTACAAAAAAGTTTTAAAATACTAGCGGGAACCTGTGGAAATTCCACGATAAAACAATAATATCACACTTCATACCAAACATATGAAAACAAATCTATTTGTATTAAAAACCAAGCACACCCAACATGGTCAAAAATCATCGTGGTGACAAAGAATTTGTGTTGGCAAATCATGGATTGCGCTGGGCGGGCTTTGCGAAGCCGTAGATGAATGTTAGCAGGCTAACTGGAGAAAGAAAGCTAATTAATCGTGAGATTGGGAAAGGAGATAACGTTAAAGGATAAAGGCATCTGTCAAAATTTTAGAGGAGTGATATTTCTGTTAGCTGACTACATGAACAGATATGTATGAAGTTAAAGACCGTTTTTGTCAGATGCCCGAGGAGCATTTTGGATACTACATCAATTGTCCAATTCCAAACAGAAACCATAGCTGGACAGACTGTTCGTGCTAGCCAGCTAGTTTCGCTCAGAATTTGTTGCTATTTGTGTCGTTCCTGCTGTTTGGACTTTCTGCTCAAAAACATGAAAATTGTTGGAACAGTCATGACACTAAAATTATGTTAACTGGGAAGTCAATGTATAGTTATTTCTCCTCCTTATATAACAGATGTCTTGCACCATACTGTTCATGTGATTCCTTCTGGAAGATGTGCCGTGATTGGTTGGGGGCTGTGATTGGTTGGGCTCTTGATTGACAGGTAGTGGGTGAGGTTGGTGACAGCGTGATAGTGTGAGACTTTTTCAAGTGAGCTTATTCAAATACATAGGTAGGTATAGCATACAATATTTTCAATAGCTTAGGATTTTTCATTCAAAGTTAAATAAGATGTAATTGGTCTCCTTAGTTTTTGATGGCTTTAGTTCATTGTCAATAATAAATTTGGATAGAGACTTGTGCTATGTATGTGGGAATTTACGGAGGATTCTGATAATATTTAGAACACTCGTATACTCTGGCCTTACTTTTGCCAGGCCAGCACGGTGAGCTCCTTGACTCTCCATGTAGACAATGTATTTTCCAAAATCTTTGAACTCCTCCATGGTGGGAAAGAAGGTCATGATCTTGCAGCTGGGGTTATTGGCATTGACTGGTGGTTGTGGAGTCAGCGGAATCGGTGGAAACTCTGAACCTGGAATAAGACCTGGGGCCACATCTGGATCTGCAGGCTGAGCTGGAGTGAGATCTGGAACTGAATCATTTTCTGAAGTGGCTGATGTTTTCAGAGTTTCAGCCATTGCTGGCTCCTTGGTGAGAATCTGGGCTGGAATTACGCTGGAGGTGAGAGCAGGCGAGTATGCTGGGGCAGTGTCTGGCATTGACGGTGCTAGGTGAGGTGCAGGCACCATGTCCATGAGCAAGTCGGTCGCCATTGATTCTTTATGGGTTGCAGGTAAACCTACAGAGAAGAGCATGGACAATTAGTCTACTTCACCTTTGTCACAACTACAAGAACCTTTTTTGCAAATCAAATTCAGACCAACAGTATGGCAAAATTTAAGCACTCAGAAGATGAACTGGCTAAAAGTTATTCAAGAAGAGCAGTTACTAATCACATGAATTTTATTTACTAAAGTTAGTTTATCATGGATACAGTTTTTCCAGTGAATTTATCAAAGCAGCTACTGACAGACCAATAGTCTTTGTTAAAGGACTGGCATTCTTTTGTTTACCATTTAGTTGCTACTACACAGTCTGCTTCAGACAGAAATAGTAAAGTCCAAACTAAACCCACCTGATTACCTCTAACAACAAATAGGTGTGTGCTGTAGCTTTAAGGAGCACATATACACTTTGAAATTGTTTTATTTTGCAGTCACTTGATTTGCACTACATTTTAACAAATACATGATTAAGTAGTAACATTCTCAAGCAAATGCACCATCCAGTCCATAGTTTTCTAAATTCTGGGCTGTGAACCATTTGTTCAACAAAACAATGAATCAGATGATGTCACATCAAAGTCTGGGAACATATGACAGACTACAATCACTCTTCAAATCAATCAAATTTTTCATACGAAGTTACGATAGAGATTAATGAAAGTCATCATTCATCAGTAAAACATCAGTAAAATGCAAATTATGCACTACAATATAGTGGTGATATTTTACTATTTTACAAGCATTTGTAGATTTTAGACCTACATAGTAGGAGGAACACATATTATATGATGGTTCTAGAATGTGATCTCATTGTTCCTTATAGCAACAACGATATAACATGCAATAAAAAGTATTTAAGTGTCTTTATCTTTGGCCCCTTCGTCAGCCATCATGTTAGCTAAGTTTCCAGCAAATCACTATCAAGTTAATGTGAGTGATAGTTGATAGCTGGCTGGATGAGTAGTCAATGATTTGATTGCACTGCTTGTGTATGTACCCAGAGTTCCATTTAATGCATCAAATGCAAGCATGCTGGATGTAAGTGTATGGCACATGAAAATTAAATACTGCATATATTTTTCTAATTTATTGACCTTTAGGAATTGTTCTGCATATAACATGACTGAATCAAACTAGAGAACATAAAAAGACATTGCCACCGTCAAATACTGAGCTTTTAAAAGCACATTTAATGTTCGTCAATACCCGTTACAACACATGAACCAATCGTTTTCAACATCACACATCACCGTGGACAGGCTAATCGCACAGCATATTGAGTTACAATGTCAAAATATTTATAAAGTTTACACTTGTTTATTCTCAACAACAACACACACATGATGTAGATAATGCGAAATTTACAAAACAAGTTTATATAACACGTTTGTCAACAATAACTTCTAAGGGCCACCGGCCGGACATGACTTGTTTGTATTGTAACTCCTACTACCTGGGGAGGCAAGTTGAGATAATTCAACAAGTAATTTACATAAAACACACACACACCCTGTGTTGGTGTTAACATATTACCCGCACAAAAACCAGACATCGATTTGTCTCGCTGTGAATTTTGTATATGGAATACGCAAGATCACACTCGGAACACGATACGGTTTCTTTCTCGGTGGATAAAAAAATATCAAGTCTTTCCAAACATCTAACTGCTCATAACCCATGCCAACAATTTGCACTTTAACAATTAACATGTTCACCAAATTCTGCTCAATCGAAGACTTTCTTTCTAATCTGGACTGTCGAGTATGTGTGATGAAAGGCGACACGATAACCCCAGCTGTGTAACCAAAACAAAACGACGGGCCTACACGTCCCCCCTTTAACTCCATTTGGGCCCAAATTTGGTTTTATCACTGCAAGATGTTGCTACTGCAGTTACTGCTGAGATGCTAATGTTCACTGATAGTATTTGGCCTCATGTTAGCTATTGCTACTGCTTGGTTCGGTGAGAGAAAACACTGGTCTGGTTCTAACGAGCCATGGTCACAGCGAAGGGAACGCTTGTTCTTCACAACTGATATTATCTCGTAGCATTTTACCTAATATGTGGAACATCGAACTCAGTTCAACGTGGAACTCGAATTAACCTTAAATGGTATCTACCAAAAGCGCTGAGCTACAAACAGTGAGACAGAAATACACTTCTACGTATCTTTACGTTCACGTATTCGAAGCTAACATTGGCTAGCTCCTATCTGGCTAGCCTACTTCCATATCTGCATTTAGAAAAAACAAAACACCGCGACGACAAACACCACACATTACTTCTACACAACACTGTAATATGCTGGTGTTGTATTGAATAGAATTAACCCCCCTTGGGTAATATTACCTCCTGCAATAGAATATTCCTCTCTCCCTGTGTTATTCAATTGATAGGATTTCTTTCAGCAAAAATTCCCTGTATCGATCTTCCTCCAGTGGAGCTAACTGAGGCTACTCTCAATCAGACCGCCCACTCCACAAACTGCGCTTTGCCATTTGTTAAATCAACGGCGATAAAACGGTTTGGTCACCAACTCTACAATATGATTGGTTCATCTCATGACAGACACGCAAACTAACCAATAGAAACAGGCGGTTTTTTTATTACTCGTCCTTCGTCTCCTACTAAATCCAAATGCGCACGCCTCTCACGTAGACACTGCCGGGTTTTGATAAAGGTTACGGAATGTAATGTCGATTATACGTCCCTTTCTACAAAAAAAAAAAAAAAGGTTAAAACGATCTTCTTAATCGTGCCTCGTTGCATTTGTCCGAAACGCGAAGCATCACGCCCTTGCATTTTACCACCTATCCAATTTTTTCTTCCACTGAAAAAGCCTGCCTGATTGCCTGGATTTAAATACAAGAATCAAGTTTGAACCAGGGATTTAAAGCCTCGTTTCATTGTCTTAGTTCAGTTAGTCCTTTTCCTAAAAACCACTTCAAGGTGGGATCTACCTTCATTGCAAATGAATTTTCATAAGCCATCCATCCAATAAATAAGTAGGGAATTTTTTTTTATTTTTTAGTTTATTGAATAAAACACAAAAAACAAGTATCGACACTTGTGCACCAAACGTGCAGCCAATTCTAGATCTACATATCAAAACTACAGTGGACAAAAAAGTTATACAATTCTTGAAAATATACATTTCCCTGTCTATGCAAAATAGAGCGTCTGCTAGAACTTAACTGTTGGCATGTGGATTGGTTCTTGCACCAGATACTCATGAAGTCAAGAGAACAAGGACTGTATAACAAATTAATATCATTTATCTGATTTCACATTTCAGGAACATTGTGACGTTCCCTTTATGGTTCAACTTAATGCCAACGTTTATTCTGAAAGAGGTCAGTTAATACAAGACACAAAGATTTGACATAACAGACCCCCCACCATCCTCAAAAAATACCATCAATAGATTATAAAAGATGGAAAAAGTGTTTTTTAGGCAAAAATACAGGCTCTAGACTCAGTTGAGTTTGACTGTAGGGATCAATGTCTACAAAGCTAGATAGATGTGTTCTACATTAGTCTCGGTTAAGCATTTGTTTCTTTGGACTTTAGAAGTGAACCTTTTCAAAATCGCCTCACAATTTGTTTATGCCAGAGGTTTTATTAAATTAAAGGAACTTTCACACCAACTTTAACAAACAACGTATATAAAATTACTTTGTAAAAATATCTAAAAATTAGAAGAGCCATCCACATTTAATGACACCCTTCCTCGATTAAGAACCTTAATTCAGTTTATAATTGCATGTTACATGCCATCTACAATTTGAGTATCTTTAAAGAGAACATATTTCCTCATACAAATATGTTTGTGCAATGTATATCATATGATCATGCTAGGGTCAAATGTCATATTTGCACTAATAGGATATTTTTGAATAGTTTTTCAGTTCATTTAACGGCAAATTGAGATGCATTGTGATGTTTTCAGAGGCAATCCTAGTTTATGGAAGATTTCATGGTGATATCTATTGCGTCACACCTGAATGACAACAAACCCCAGTCAAACAGACCAGCTAAGATATGAATTCCAATCATAATATGCACACAAAAAAATCTCCAAACATAACAGGTAAATCACTTCAGACTTATTCTCTTCAGGAGTGCTAAAACTGGACTTATTTAAAATTAAAAAAATTTAAAATGTAAAATTTTACGTTAGCATTAGTTAATACACAAAAAATGCGGGGAGTAAAACCAAAGTTTAAAAGTATCAACGGAATAATACAGTTAACGGAATTCTAAATTTCTCATTAACCAGACATCATGGCAGTTACAATGTGAAAAACGGTAGCATTTAAGTCCACAAAAATTGTAGTTTTATAATCATAAAAATATATTAAGAGAACTGATTCTTTATTGCCTCCACTGAATATTCCCCTTACAGTTTACATTGTGGTTCCTTCAGGGCTGAGTAGGCAGAAGCAATGATTATTTCCCATTGCTGTACCCTGGGAAAAACTGATGAAGAATGTCTTGCAGGGATTTGTTCACAGACATGGAGTAGTTTTTGCCCAGGTCATGTCTGCAGGCCGGGCAGGTGTACACCTCTGCTTTGAAAGATCGCTGAAGGCATTCCTGGAGTAAAAAAGAAATACAGTAAACATCATCTTGTTCTTTTTATGCTTCAATCAGACCACAGCAGGTGTTGTAGAGTTGAGATCAGAGCTGCAAAGGCAGCCAGCAACATGGTGCAAAATAGAAAAATCATTGATGGGTCCCTTATGTCCCATGAATAACTCCATACATTTGGAAGAACTCAATCTGCTCCCGTGTGGATATACCCATACATCCTATCATATGTGAACTTCAACAAACAGACTTGAAATTTGCCTAAGAACAAATCTTAAAAGTATGATATGCTAGTAGATTAAGCCCGTATTTTTTTTAAGGCTAGTGAGTGTCTTACCCTGCAGACGTTGTGTTGGCACTCTGTGGTGATAGGCTGATAAACCACCTCTTGACAGCAAATGCAGAGGAAAATTTCTTCAACTTTGCTCAAGAATTTCTGCAGGTAAAAAATATCAAATATATGAAAAGACACACCAAAGACTTAAATGTGGTAAGAGACTTAAAAAAAAGTTGTTTTTAATGATAGCCGTCTATTGTTATTTTCCTCCATGTATCACATATATGCTGAGTATGGTACCTTATTTAACATTTACTTAACTTACAATAAACTGCTGGTCAAATGTTTTTTACTTTGCAAATATGATTGCCTTTTACATCTGTGATGTTAGGGCTTTCATTCAACTCTATACAGTAATCCCTCGCGTATTCGTTCTTCAAGATGCTCGGCTCCACTACATTGCAGATTTTTGGTAGGTAGTCATGTGATACTGTAACGCGTATGCTATTGGCCGACAGCAGCGCTGCGTTCCAAGACTCACAGAAAAAAACGCACTTTAGTGTATTACAGAAACACTTAAAAACGCTTAAAACAATCTTTAAGAGTGTGGGAAAAGGTAATACAGATAGAAGGTGGTTTAATATTAGTATGAAGAGGGTTCATAAACATTTAAATTACCGTAAATATAAAATAAAAAGTGCCGCAATATCGCGGGATTTTGTTTTTTGCACGTGGTCCTGGAATACATCAACCGTGAGTTGCGAGGGATTTCTGTACTCTATACTTTACTGCCAATGAATCGTGTACCAAACAGACAAACGGCAAAGTTTTCTCAAACATAAATAAAGATGACCAAAAAAAGAAAAAGATTTGAAAACACGAATCAACCGGTCTGGTTTCAGCCGTTTCACTTCTCATCCACTAGGCTTCTTCATGTGGATGAGAGTTGAAATGTCTCAAACCAACCTTAAGCAAGTCCTGTTGATTTGTTTTCTTTTTTTGCTCTTCTTGATTAACATCAACCTGGCAGACTGAGAACCTACACAGATTTCCTCTAACATATGCTAGACCAAAATAAAACCCTTACCGGTCCAAGTGACAGAGACTGCATAGCTTCATCCCACACTTTCTTGTTTGCCTCATCCTTTTTAATGAGGGTTTTCTGCTCTCTGGTAAGCTTGTATTCTTCCACCTTTATTTTCTTAGGAGTCTTGGCTGGTGAGGTCTTGGAGGATTCTGACAGACAGATTCACGAGTTAAATTCAACGGTGGTGTGTGGAAAAACACAATGTCAGATCGTGCATAAGGACGACTGGCTCTTGGTTAAAGCAACAGCAGTCAGATGCACACTTAAGGGGCTTGTTACACCGTATACTCTTAACCATGATTGGCATTAGCTCCAGATCATTT
Organism: Antennarius striatus; assembly: GCF_040054535.1. Classification (NCBI taxonomy): domain Eukaryota; kingdom Metazoa; phylum Chordata; class Actinopteri; order Lophiiformes; family Antennariidae; genus Antennarius; species Antennarius striatus. The sequence goes on along the minus strand of NC_090782.1, from coordinate 14,391,243 downwards.
ATTTATTCTATTTATTTTTTTCTTCCAGACATGCTATTACAGCAGACTTCACTTTCATCAGTTTTGAAACATGATCATGAGCTTAGTTCAAGATATTTCTTTTTTAACAAACATCAATAACCAAGTCAACTTGTAGTCAGGAATATATAATTCACAATGAGCTTCTAGCTCTGGATTAAACGGTTGTTACATCCCGCTTCAAAGCGGTGATGTATTGTAATTGTCAGCATTTGTGTGTTGGTCCGTTAGTCTACCAAATATCTTCATAACCGTTGCTGTTAGAGAGATGAAACTAAAAGCACATTACCTTGAGAAAACTAGGTCAAGGTCAAATTTCAACTTCTGTAAACTCAGGAACCGAGTAAGATAGAAAGACGATGGAGAAGGCCAGTTTGAGTGAGACCATAGATCAAAGCTAGTGCTTTAATCTATGAAAGTAGGTCAGGGCACTAGCTTTGATCTTTGACCTGTGAAAGAAGGTCAGGGTAAAATTTAGAATTCAGGGGTGTTGCAGGATGTTGCAGTCTGTGATTGCCTGGTTCTAGTTGTTCTCTGTAGTGAGCTAACCCCATCCAGCCACAGGGCAAGCAAGGTTTACAGTAGGTTTAGGTCAGGGCTGCATTTGCTAGAACTGTGCCAGAGATAGTTTTCCTAGTTGAGGGCTAAGAGCTCAAAGATATCTTCCCTACACACAAAGAACTTACCGCTGCCCTGAGATTTTCTCTTCCTCTTTGCCTTGCTGGGTGTTGCTTCCTCCTCTTCTTCCACTTCGTTTTTGTTCTCCTTCTCTTTTTGATAACCAGCAGGATACTGGAGCAAGAGCAATATAATATAATTCAAGTAATGGTATGGTTACCGAAAAAACAAATAGCAGGTTTGGCTTGTATGTTTATTTGTATGTCCTTATAGTGCTAACATCCCAACACTTAACTTTTATGAATGAAGATTGTTGTCACTGTCATTAACAGATACAAACTGAATCATTCATCATACACATTAACTTTCTAAGTAGAGTTCAGGATCAAGGCAATGACTTTTTTTTTTAAATAGTTAAAGGACTAGGGCATATTTTTCTCTACCTGCAAAGTCAGACCAAGCTTCTTGATGCGTTCCTTGCCATCTCTGGTCCATGGTGCAGGCTCATCATCATCACGCTTCAACAGGTAACGCCACACCAAGAAGCCAGACTTGCCCTTTTCTGGCCAGTACTTTACAATCTGAAGGAGGCCAATAACACAATGTGAAAACGCTAAAATTTAGGAGTTATTCAAACCAGAATTTATTAGCAGTTTCAGTGAGGTTACCATTTTATTCTGTGCATTTAACAACGCATTGATTCAAACACCCAAATTATATGTAAGTTGTATATTTACACCTTACTTGGGTGGTTCCACCCAACTTAAATAATGTCTGACAAACTATACAGATGATCACCCCTCATACCTTATATATCCCGTCATATCGGTTTCCTTCCTCAGGGGAGTATTTACTGTGCTTGCGACCTTTGCAACTGCGAACAACTCTGACTGGTTTGCCCTCCTTCCAGCTCTTGGATTCCGCTCCATGCTTGTCATTGACAGGGACATTGCAGTTCAGAGCCAACGCCCTGGTGTGAATCACATGATTTAGATATGCAAAATAAAATGCAACAAAACACAATTTACAAAATAATCAAAATGATTAAAAAGGCAGTTATACGTAGCATCTTTTATCATCGTACCGGTTCATGTGAGTAAGGGTCTGATCACAAGATTGCTCAGCTGTCCTCTTGTTTCCAGACAGATCTCGGCCTCCAGAGCCAGTGTAAGTAAACTCATTGCCATCATCCTACAATACAACACAAGTATTACTAGAGTCAGGTACAGTTCCTAAGTATTGGTACTTGATCCTGTTTGTGTAGTTAACATGTAAAAACAGGCAAAATGTTGAAAATACAGAGATCAAATTATTTTTCTGAAGGTTCAGACCATAATGTTACCTAGTTGGTTTATTCTGTCCATCTGACATTTCCTTCCAGTAAAAGTGATCCCTCCTTAGTTAGTGAGGTTTCCTCTGTTTTATGGATGCTATTGTTCACTGTACAACTATAAAGCCTTTTGAGGCGAACACATGACATTGGCCAATATACATTAAATTTAACCTTATTCAGTTGCTTAATTACTACAGTGTAAAAAGAGACACAGCTTACCACATCATCCTCATAGCCTCCTGCCAGGACCAGAGAGTAGGCGCCATCATTGCTCCTGCCGTGAATCCCAGCGACGTGTGGCCTGTGGACGCCTGACTCACTGACCTAGAAGAGTCAAAAAAATGAATGATTGCCAGCCACTGGAGAAATAGCAAAACAAAGCTTGTCTCTGCTTTTGCACAGTATGTGGTTCAACAGCTCACATAAAAGCTGATATTCAACTCTTCAGCAGCAGACACTGACCTGCACTCTAAACTTCCACAGGGAGCCGACGGGGACCCCAGGGATTGGACCGTAGTGGTTTGACGGGACGATGGTGCACTGTTTGGTTCGACCAACACAGGCCATTCCCTGGGCGGGAGTAAGAACATCATTTGTATTTGAAAATGCTTATGTTCAACATCAGTGACAGAATGGTATCCGGTAGTCTGTGGATATGGAGCATGAAACCAGCACTAATAGAAATAACAGGAAATTTTGTTCATTTCGAAACAGACAGTGTGTAATCTGTCTCTGGAGCACAGTGTCACTCCTTACCTTGCCCCAGTCCCTCTGGCTGGAGGAGCTGGCAGAAGCCATCTTTGCTTTTTTCTTGCTCTCCTTCAGCTTCTCTCCAGCTAACACAACCTCACTGGCATCATTGCGGCAACCTGGGCAATACCTGGAAGGGTAGAGCATATAACTTAATGATCAAGCTCAAATTTTAATGAAACAAATTACCTCGACGTTTACTTCTTGTTTAAATTCAATGAACTGAATGAGATTTAATCCTACTAACCAGTCCTCATCTTCTGGAATGGTGGTGAGTGGAGGGTTCAGGCAGTAGGTGTGATAGGCCATGTCACATTCATCGCACAGCAGCTGTTTGTCAGGATCCTGCTTGATGCCACAGATGTGGCAGTTACACCACTGGCAGTTTTTGTTGGGATCATCCTTACAGCGCTTACACTCGGGTCCATTTGATCCTGGTGGATGTAATTTAATCAAATTGTTTATACTAATTTTATGTTAAGGACAACATGAACTTCTTTGACGACACAATAAGTTATTTTTTTATTTGTCAGGCTCAAGAGGCAGAGAGGAACACACACTCATTTGAGATTAGGCATTTGATCCCCAGCTCTGAATACAGGTATCAATGCAACAGTGATTATCTTTAACTGTTTGGATCTACAATATTTTGAATTGACAAGATTTACAAATCAATGGCTTCTCAATCGTTAATCCTACTTTTTAGTGGACTTTCAGATCCAGCTGGGGCATCAGCCAGGGAACCAGGCTCCTCGATTTTAAAAATTTCAGTCAGGAACATGATCCGGCAATCATTAAGAGAATCACCAGCATCACTGCAAACAAACAGGTAAATTAGTGAGACAAATAAGAGCACAGAATCATCAGCAGAGATGTCAACAGTCATCTTATAATGTCACCACAGCATTAAAAAAGTCATCTTTGATACCACAACAGGACATATCTGCTAGGGTCACTGTCAACTACCAAGTCTGAACTGGAATGGGACCACAAGATCAGCCCTGATGAAGGCAGACCATGTGTTCAAGTTGTAGTAACTCCCCCAACTCTGTGTGAGACTACAAAAATACTTTAGAATAAGAACCAAAGATGTTACCCCAGGATAATCTTGGCGTAGATCTCCCTCAGAGTGCGTGTCTCCCTTTTTTTTTGGATCTCAGCATCATACCAGTAGCCACGCTCCTTAGGGTCATCTGGATTGTAGTTCACCATGACAACCATTCCTGGTTCCAGCTGGTGCCACTGGTAGACCGTACGGGCCCGTGGACGAACATCCTTATCCAGTAACGGAATCTCCCCATTCTCTGGGTAGCTGCGATGGCAAAAGCAATACCATATCAGTTTTCAGTTCAGAGACAAACCACGCAGCACCACAGGTGCTTCCTATACGCTGTTGAATGTATGAGAGTGTAGCACGTTTTAACGACTACACTGTCCTCAAACACTAACGCTCTTGCTAACAAAAAAGTATCTTTCAAGGAGGACAATATTTAATGTAGAAAATACAAAACTATAACTGTTAATGCTACACACTAAAGAAAAGTTCAACGTCAATTTCCTTCCACTAAGCAACACCTGAACAACATTCCTTTAGGATTACGGTAATCTTCAATCAGGTAAAGATCATTCTGTGACAGATTCATGGCAACTTATTTCATTCATACCAGTAAAGTACATAAGGTATGTTAGGTCAGGTCTGATTGTGACCGGTGGCCTCAATCAGTTACTATCAGCCTTCTAATCTACTCTGCTTCCATGCATAAGTGTTTCCTCACACCTTTTTTCTTGATCACAGAGCAAACTTTGCAGGAAGCAAGCCTTGGGCTTGTACTGGTAGTTCCCAGAATAACTTGAATAACTTCTAGAGCAGGCTAATCTAGTTGACAAACAGAACAAAGCCTACATTGTGGGCGGATGTTGTTTCTGTACTGCATATTATACCAGGTGAGCACAAGATGGAGACATTTTAACAAACATCTTTATAACACATCCTAACAGCTGCAAGGAAAAGGACTCAACTACAGTAATCTAAATTTTTTGTCAAACAAAATCCTTTCTGATTATGAGTTGATAGAATAGGGATTCTTACTCTTCATATTTAACATGATAAAGTATCTCTTCCTCTGTGGGCTGTGCCTCTGCATCTTCCTCTTTAGGAGTCTTTGACGTCTTTGTTACGTTGACAATCTGCGCCTCAAACCATGCCCCCATGTTCAAATCCCTTGCATCCACCAGCTCATTGATCTTCAAGCACACAGAAAATTTAGAAAAGGTTAATAAGATAATCAGACATCTAAGACATTCATCAGTGTAATTACTCTACAAGTTACAGTTCATATATTTTCTGTAAATGTTGTAAACACTTACTTTTCTTTATTCCTTGTTGCAGGACGTCTAATCTAAATATCAAGTCTTGCCCTACCTTTAGCATATCACACACAGCACACGGTTCTTATTATACACCTACATAAGTTGGGTTAAGAAGTAGAAAATTATGCTGCCTGCAAGCTCGATTAAAAACAAAGCCCCAAAAGGACAGTATTTCAAATTCTCTCATAAATCATTTGATTGTAATTTATCAAACAACTGTAGAACAATCAAAACATCTATTGGCCTTCTAACAGTAAACACACTTTTGTCAGCTGCTGCCATCTCTCACTCACTGCCACCTTGTTTTTACAGAGCCTGAATGCTTCACTGAAATTAAAACAAATGGAATGGAAATGTTGATTTCTAATCAAGAGTTAAATTCATTTCTAATCCAAATTAAAAATGTGAAAGCCACAACAAATTACTGTACCCTGCTTTCTGCACTTACTTCTTCATATCCTTTGATAACGAGTTGTGCTTTAAGAGCGTATAGTGAAGTGGGGTAGGGAGAATGGGGTTGTGGAGGGATACCGGAAAAGCAAAAGGACACGAAAGGAGTGAGACAAGCGGTCACATTAAAGTGGTTATTTTCACAGGAAAACAAGTATAGTATACGGCCTTAGTTCACTCTCGCCACAGAAGGATGTTATGTTATAGGTAAACGACCCTTGTAACCCAACAGGCAAAAAAGGAGAATGGCAGGTGAGGCCTTGCCTACATACACGTATACAGATCGTTGCAGCACTAAACTTGACTGTGGAGAAAAATCTGACAATAAGCTAATACCACATACGTAAACTCTGCTTCACTTAAACCTGTGTGATATGTTTCTTACAGTATTTGCATTTAGATAATAGTGAGACCTGCGCGCATTGAGTATTTTAATAACTTTCCACAAGCTGTATTATGGGAATATGAGCAATAATAATATCTTTCAGTCAAACAGAATAGACCAAACAAAACTAGATCATTTGAAACCAATGTATTCTCAATCTGAACAATCATAACTTTTTGATTGGGAAAGCAAAATGTTGTAAGAAAAGTGTGGTCAATCCTAATCCCACCCAGTGAAGTCACACTGGAAAATTTTACTGGGTAAAACCCACTGTTTCATCATCATTCTTGACATCTGCAACTCTGAGCTTTGCACAGGTGCTTTAGGACAGCTTCACACAATGTAACCCCACAGAAGCCTGGAAGAACTAAATAATAACTATTGTGATGGAATCACAAGCTTAAAAACTTACCTTGTAAAATCCAAACCCAGGATCAATGAGCTCTGTGGTATTTGTCTGGGCAGAGGTTCCCGCAGTTTGAGCCTCAACCTCACCGTGAGTGGAGCTCTTGTCAGAGTCACTCTGTGTTGATCCACAACCAGAATCAGAGTCAGAGAGCTCAGCTTCTTTGTCCTTGCTTTTGACAACAGCAACAGGGGGTGCCTTCTGCCTCACAAGCAGCTGTACGATATCATTTAGGCCCACATTGTAGTCAAATATGGTATGGCCATCCTCCATCTGATTCGACACACAAATATGAGAAGATGTAACTCATTACGTCGCTTCTTTCAATGGACACTTTATCCCTTGTTGGTGCCTGTAAACCTCTTTAAAAGGTCATTTAAAGTTTAATTCATCCAGTAGTTTTATTAGTTGCATGTCTGTATTTAAAGTATTTTACAGTTCAATCATGAAGCACCTACATTCCTTTCATTAACCCACATTCCTGATGAAGGTTTTAGTCTGCTGCCTCACCTGTTTGCCACGGTAGAACAACCTCTGCCTCTCCGGCTCCACCTTGAAGAGCTCCTCGATTTTCAAACGCAGCTCGTTCACCTTGGTCAGCTTCGACAGGGAATCCACCCGGTGGGTTTCTTTCCCATCCATCGTGCGCACTTGAATCCACATTGCAGCGGCCCTGTGGTGAACACCAAAAACTTCTTTCAGTTACAGCCAGAAACAGTTTTGTTTAAAGGTCTTGTACATTTCACCTTCAGCATATATTTGTACTTGCAATTCAGCACAAATGCAACCACCGACTTCATAAACCTTTGTACTATAGCACTGATTCAAACAGTGTCAAGAACCTGTGTAATACCAAAACAGAAGTTTATTTCTTTTACATAAGAATAACAGTACAAATGGCACATTTAATCTCGTACGTCAACTTAAACTGCTTTCTGTACATTCATATCAATTCTGAATTTTATAAAATAAAATCCTTAAACAGATTAGTGCTTCTGCGACCTGCAACTTGACTGTCAAAAAGAAACCAATCAGTCTACGATATATCATTAATTTCTATTTTACTTTCAAAATCATAGCCATAGTATTTTTTTTTTTTAATTTTCAATCAGTGTATTTCAAAGCAAGTCCATATTAATTATATTGTTACAAAGAGTGTGTTTCTCGCCATAAGGTCTGAAACACAAAAGTTTAATCAAATCATGAACACAGTCAATCTCAGAGGAAGACACATGATCGCCCAGTCGGTCGGTTGTACTACTGCCGGCAGTGGGCTGCACCTCACCGGGCAGCAGAAAGGGAGGGAACAGGCTCATTTAAATACAGTGCGGGAAACCGAGCGTCAGGCCACTCCCCATCTTTTAAAAGCAAGCACATCCGGACGGGAAAGAGTGCTAGCAAACAATGTGCTTTCTCTTTCCGACAATAAAAACACACGAAACTACCGTATTTATAGTTTGGAATTAATCATATGAAAACTAAATCGATCTTCTGCCGGCATACACAGTGCTTCTTTCATACCGAGAGGCAAGCAGCGAGCACCACGAGAGCTTTGCTTTTACTCGTCTGCTTTCAACTGAGGATCTATTCCTTCGAAATAACTCAACACCAGTGAGTGAACAAAACACGAGTAAATAGCATCGAGGTTACACATTTTCTACTAATTTGAGCTGCGTTATTTTACAAAAAGGTGATCTCACGGAAATCTATTACAATAAAAGTCGGAACGATATAAACATCCTGTTTCAGGTTAGCGTGTATTGTTTTTCTTTAAAAGGGAAGCGGCGAGTTTGCAAAGCTTTTCCACCAGTCCCGATGTGCTGCACACTACGGATCAAATCAACAGATAATTAACAGACAATAGGTCTTACTGGTCAAGTTCATCAACCTTTCACCTAATGCACATTACAACTTATTGTTGCAAAGCCTTAATTTAAAGAAAAATGCCAAGTAAGGTTACATTCAACACATCACAAAGCTGTCCCGGTCAGCAACGTGTTTTGTTCAATTTTTAAGTTTACAGTTGGCTTGCTAAAGAGCATGGGGTAGTTCCTGGACGCCACACACAAGCGAGATACAACTTTCTCGTGTAAGCTAGCCATAGTAAGCTAGCTATTCAGTGAATATGTCAATGAGGCCAATTTCAAAAGTTATTTGATCATAACAAAAACATGTTTACCTGTTTGTTTGTCCAAGTGAAAACAATAAATTGATGTTTAAAGAACAGTGCGTACGTTTTCTCGAAAAATAAACCTCCTACAGGGTTTAGGCGACCAACTCTACGCTTTGTATGAGATTGATCAATGAGTTATTCTTCAGGACTTTCATATCCCGCCTGCTCTAAACTATCGGCTTCACCATTGGCTAGTTGTCCCTGGAGAGCTCAAGCTCATTGGGTAATGCAGCTGTCAATCTAAAATGTGACTGGAGCTAAGCCTCAGCGCGCGAACAACATTCTCGTGGGTGCAGCTCGCCCCAACGTTTATCGCGAGATTACGCGATCACTGTAGCCCGGTAACCCGGAGAGACGGGTGGTGGTTCTAGTAAACAACCTGCGTTACAGGGGTGTTCAGAATGTCCGACGTGTGACTGCCTCGCTATTTGGTTTCAAAATTCAAAGTACCTAACAACTTTTAATTTCTCAAACTTCAATATGGAGTCCCGCAATTTATTTCATCCATCCATCCAGCTTCTACCACTTGTCCGGTTCGGGCAGAGATGTCCAGACTGACCTTCCTCCAGCACTTCCGGGGGGATCCCGAGGCAGTCGAGAGACATTAACCCTCCAGCGTTTCCCAGGTCTTACCCGCGGCCTCCCGGCGGGACATGCCCGGAGCGCCTCCCCAGGGAGGCGTCCAGGGGCCATCAAACAGATGCCCCTGCCCGCAGTAGGCCGAATGTTGAATGCATCGATGACGTGTTGGAGTATTCAGGTGGTAGACAGTTTGTATATTTGCTTGCAAAAGTGAAATTTATTGTTTGTTAGTTTCTTATGATAAATCTGTTGACTGTAATAAACTTGTTTCCCTTGTGAATTCGGATCCTTGTGTAGCGTTTATGTAGTGATCAGCAATTTAAAGCTGCACGCCAAAAAAAAAGAATTATTTTTTTTTGAAAAAGCAGATAATTCACAATATTTGTAACAATTCTCACCTGATAAACATAAGTTTAACAGCTTCTCTTAAATGTCTATAAATTGTCTAAAATAAAATGGTGTGTGGCAGCTACATAAAATTTAATAGCTGCACAGTGTAGTGTCGTCTGTAGAAGAAATCTATAATCTGTGGATTATGTACACTCACATACTGAAATTGTACACAAAGAAATCAAGGTTTGAGAAAAGTGTTGGAAAATATTAATTATATTGCACATTCTTTAAGGGTTTAAATCTAAAGCATAATAACTGGCTACTTAGTCCAGGCAATTACAAGAAGCAGCAACAATACAAATATTAGTTCCCTAATTAACACTGGACCATGTTTACACTTTTGAAAGTAAGTGCAAACATTACAAAATTTCCCTTTTTTGTACTAGTAGACCACATTTACTGTAAAATTAATCCTTTATCCTTTATTGCTCCCCATAGGGATTTATTATTAAAATACAGAAAACAATGTCCGGATAGAGAAAGGACAAAAATAACAATTATTGATATACAGGTATAAAAATCATGTCCAATTTACAGACATTGTACAGACATTTTTTTAGCATTTCTTTCAATTTCAGCTAATTTATTCTCATTGGTTACAACAATCAATTATTTATGAATTTCTACGTTTAAAATTAAATTTTCAACTTTTCATTTTTCTTTCTAGGATTTGGTCTGCTTTTCATTTCTATAGCAGATATAGAACACAGATAACACAAATTCATCCATGCGGCCCACTATCCAAAACCTCAGTTGTTAAAGGGAAGTAGAATTGCTAATCATTTCCACAGCCAGTTTAGAAAAACAACCAGTCAAAAATAAGAGATGTTTATCCATATAAGATCTATAAGGTCGTGTCCTTGAAATTTTTGGAAAAAGTTATTTCCAAATGTTTTCAAAACTTTTTTTTTTTCAAAACTTAGGAATTAACAAGCAAATATTAACAAGCAAATATTTTCATCATATATTTTTTGATGAGAATTATTGTTGTCAGTTATCAAGAAGTTGCAAGTATCAAATAGTATTGTCTGCCTACATGGATCAAAAGAGGCTCCTTAACAAATTTCTGTCTAAAAACCCCGTCCCTAGAATGAATACAAATCTTTGACCACAGGAAATAAAGTAATAATGTTCTACTCGTGTTCTAAAACTCTGTAACTGTGGTAATTACATTGTGTGCTGCAAGTATCTCATTATATGAATGTTTAGTACAGTGTTGCACAAAATAATGGTATGCATGTTGAGGAACTCCTTCCCAGCATGAAATAAAATGTTTTTGAATGAAGTCTAAGAGTTGCACGGTGTTTTAGTGGTAGAACCTGGACATGGCTGCCGGGCAGGAACTGAACAGCACTCAGAGCTCAGGGAGGATGAAAGGAAATGGACTCGACAGGCTAAGTCATCAAGGAAATCCTTTTGTAGTTTTGTTATTGCTTGTGAAAGCGCAACTGGCAATGACTGGATCCTAAGATGGATGGAGTCCAATTTTTCTTCCAGAGCAAAAATCCTCTTGTCCAGCTCTTCACTGCGATGCTGCAGCTCTGACACCAGTTCATACATCATGTTCTGAGTCTGGAAAGCAAAGATAAGGACAGATCACCACGTTGACTTTCCTGCATGATGTGGTCAGTTTAAAGAGAACCATTTTCAAAGATAAAACCATCTCCGCCAAAGTTATCAGACATACTGTAGATATTTAAATACAGATTAGAAATGAAAGCTCCAATTTCACCTGCTGACTGCATGCACTAAACAACATGAGATGTATCTCTTAATCCTCTTATTTTTCTTTCAGTTGATTAATGGAAAACGCAGAAATCAAACATATGAAGAAACAATCAAAACATTTTATTCTAATAGAGGGGTAGGTGTGAATGTTTAAAAATTGTGAAACAAAAATAAGATAAGATATTCTTTTATCAGTCCCACAAAGGGAAATTTCCTTTTTTAAGATAGAATAAATATTCAAACCTTGGCAAGGTCAGCAACTGTATTGGCCTGGTCAGTCAATTTCCTTTGCTCCATTTTGACAGTCCGCATTCTGCATTTGAAAATCAAGACCAAAGTTAATTTTGTACCAAGTGGAATAAATAGAGCTGTATTGCTAAAAACCAAAATCTGAATCTACATAAGAAAATGAACAAATTCTGCTGACTACAACTGTGATGGTAGAATGTGAATGTTAGTCTTTACTCTGCACTCTGGTGATGCTTATACTTACTGGTGGATGGCTTGTAGGAATTTACGCTGATGCTGGCGAACTCTGGCACGGTCAATTTTCTTGACCAGTTTGGTATTTTTGTAAATGAGCCAGGTTTCCCTCAACACATTGGCTGCTGTGTTTTTTATCTGAGGATGACACAACATTATGCAAATGAAACAGCAAGATATGAATGTAACCAATTTATTTTGTTTCATGTGCTTTTTTTCCTTTCATTTTCTTTTTTTTGCACATTCTTTCACACACTTCTACTAACTGGTTGTTCAGTAGGTTCAGCTGTAGAGATCATTGAAAATCAGGGAAATCATGCAGCAAACAGGCTGAAATTTTCTTATTAATAACAATAGAAATAGAACAGAGTTCCATGTGTCGAGAGACCTTTTTGTAGAGCTGAGTGTCCATCATGAAGTTATGCACATGCTTCTCAGCTCTGGTGAGCTCTGACTTTCGTGCAACTACAGCAACCACTAAGGCTGTACAACCCGCTCCCTGAAGAGGAGAGCAGTGGTTAATGACATTCGTCATGATGTGATACAAAATATTTTCAGGACTCATATTAGACTGTCTTTCATATCAATATTAAAATTATAAGAAAAAGTTACAGGAATATTCAAGAATCCCCTTATTTCTTTGTATAATTGGCTTCATTGGCAAGACAAATCACGATCTTGTATGACAGATAGTTTCATTGCTCTTTGCTATACTGTATGTGAGAATTTGACTGTAGTAGATATGTTACAGTGTATATAGTGTTTATTTGTACTGTAATCTCACCATTATTCCTGTCAGCAAGCAAACACCCTTCCCACAGTAGGTGTGAGGGACCATGTCGCCGTAGCCAATGGACAGGAAGGTGATGGAGATCAGCCACATTGCACCAAGGAAGGTACTGGTCACTTCCTGTGCATCATGATACCTGTAGACACATGATCTAAATACTGAGGAAGGCTGCGTTTGCCACCAAATGAGATGTTGTATGATTCAGTTATTACCGATGTTTGCTTTTCAAAATAAAACCATTTAAATGACAGAAAATTCTCAAAAACTATGGTACCGAATAAATGCTATTTGTTGCCAAAGGAAGAAAAGGAGAGGTTCAGATACCTCTCACATACGCGCACAATCCATGCTGCAATGATCCAGCAGGACACACTGAAGACCAGCAAAACTGTGCCGGGGCAGATGGTCATCAGAGTCTTCATGACAAAACGAGTGTCAAAGCTGATCTTGTTGAGTGCCCCTATACTGCGTGAGGAAGCGTCTGTCAAGAGCTTGCTGTGTAGCAGCATGACCCGGCCAATCAGGTAGAGGCGAAGGAACATTGGCACAGAGAGGATGATGTCGACGTCAGCGTCGGCTACTGATGCTGTGTAGCTAAAGGCCAGTCGGGCGTTCCAGGTGAACACATACTGGCCTGGTATTGGATGGATGGCACAGATAAGAAGTTCCAATGCAACACAGAAAATGCGCTCAAAGGTCATAGCTATCCTCCAATCATCTGCCCCATTGTCCACCATGAAGAGCTAATGAAACAAGATATTGAATGGTGATGAATTCTACAAATTAAAAGACCAAGATGTTCATATTTATTAAAATTTCATGGATGCAATAGAAGTGTTTTAATAGTCATTAAGCATTTTGTGCCTTTTGATTTAAAAAAAGTTTTTTTGGGTGTGAGTTCCTCAAAATGAGCACATAATACATCCACTTGTGGATCAATTACATGCACACCCACACACATACATACACACACACACACACACACACACACACACACACACACACACACACACACACACACACACACACACACACACACACACACACACACACACACACACAATATACCCCCATGTGGTTCCCCACATACATGCATGGCGTACCTGGATTTCCCTGGCATGGTACAATATAATGAGTCCAAGAAGAATAGCAGTGGAGAGGCTGATCAGGCCCTTCAGTACATATGAATACACGGACTCCTGTATGACAAAAACATGGAGCGTGCAGCCTATTACAGAGACAAAGTGAATGGCTGATATAAATAAAGCAGGTTATTTCCATTTATATGGTGTCAGATGCCCCCTTTTTGGAAAGAAATTGCTTGGGGGCCATTGAATTTATTATCTAATGTGTAGCTCTGCTACACATTAGATAATAATTATCTAATTATGAAATGTGTAGCTCTGCTACACATTACATAATCAGAGTGATAATTTAATGAGTTGAAAATGAGATGTCTTTCTTCTCCACAGAACAGTTTTTATATGTGTGCCTGTAAACATCGTGACTACACGGTACCTTGCTGTAAGGTCCCCTTGACAGCTCTGTTTCAATCACCATGACAACAATGCCAAACATCCCACAGACCAATGCGTAGTCGCTTAACTGTTTGCGCTTCACGAAAAGAACTTTTCTCTGACCCAGTCGGTAACTAATGTCCTTGGTCTTCTTCTGTGGTATGCTTCCTTCCTCCCCGCTCAGCGTCTCACTGTTTGCCTTACTGGAGTCTTCTCCCACAACTTTGGAGAAATCATCCTCAAGGTTGGCACTGCTAAGATGCTGAAAAGGCTCCTGGCCTGAGAGGAGATCTGAGAGACTGGATCTGGAGGTACTGAGGCTACTCAGTGGTCGCACCGCATTCCCATTTATTACATCACCAGTGTTAGTTGATGAGAGAACATGTTTTGGAAGGGACTTTTTTGATCCACACACGTGCTGAGAAATAATCTGCAAAATAGGGAAATAAAAAAATCAGAACCGGTCAGGTCATTCATCAGTGTACTGAAAGCTGAATGTGATTTTAGAGGAAGACCTCGTCTATTACAAATTTTCATGTTATGCAATTATATAGTAATTGCCCAATTTTTAAAGACTAAAAATTGTGCTCTTCAATTTTGATACCAAATCTGGGTCAAAACGTAAGAAAAATTATTAAAGCATCTTGTCTGGGCGGGCGGTGGAGTCGTGATTAACACCGCTGCCTCACAGCAAGAAGGTCAGGGGTTCAAACCCCATCATTTCCAAAGTGGCCTTTCTATGTAGAGTTTGCATGTTCTCTCCGTGTCTGAATGGGTTTTCTCCGGGTTCTCCGGTTTCCCCCCATTATCAGGAAAAACATGCATCTAAGGAATATTAGGTCTGTTGGCCCGTAGTGGCGGTGCACCCAGGGTGCAGCGGCTCTAGACCGACTTTCCATCTGAAGTTTCAATTTCATTGTACCATCCATGTGTATAATGACAAATAAAGCTCTTTGTCTTTGTCTTCATCTGCCATTGTTTATGTTCATGCTCATCCACTAGTCTTTACTTGAAGACTACTGAGATATAATTTTCAAAATGAGTTATTTTAAGGATTAATTAAGTTTAGTGATAATGCTTTTAATTTTTTCCAAATCGTCTGTAATTACCTCTCAAACAATCTCAGCAAGCTACAGTATATAAAGGAATTCATGTACCTGACTTTGTTTCTGTTCTCTCTTTTTCACTAAATCCTGGTTTTCAAGCAAAGTATACCGGTCGGTATAGAAGGACTGGATACTTTTGTCACTCGCTGTAGTAGACAGCCTCTTCACCCGTGTGCTGATCGTGCTGGTTAAGGGGTTGTAAGGGAGGTGACGACATTTGTGGATGATGGAAAGATCTCCAGACAACAGGCAGGCGGAATCACCGCTCACTGACCAGCGAGGGCTTTGCTTTTGATGTTGCCGGACCAATAGCGGTTCTTTACCAGGACACTCTCTCCAGTTGAGGTCTGCAGTGTTAGGGGATTGAGGATTTTTGTGAAGTTTCTGATTTGTGTCAGGAAGTTTGTCGGAGTTCAGAGGGATGTTGAATAAAGATGCTCGGTCACTGTCTTTAAGTTCAGAATGATTGCAAAAATTATTTCCACCTTCTTGATCACAGCACTGGAGCATATCTTGTGGATGGTTTGTTACAGGTTTCAAAAACTCCCTCTGGTTGGTTTGCTGTGGTGAAACCTGGCAAGTTGTCTGAGATAAAAGTTTAGTGTGTGGTGAACATGAAAAACTTCTCCTGTTTGGAACTCTGGACAAACGATCTTGGACTGCCCTCTGTTTTGACTGCGGAAGAAAATTAGAAACCTCTGAATGTTGTTGTGCTGCAGGACAGGAACAAACACAATTGTCATTATGATTTGGATGTCCCACACTGGCCCCCTCTGCTACACCGCTAACCTGGCCACAAACCAGCAGCCAGTCCTGATCACTCAGCTGTGACAAGGTTAGGTTTCGGGTTTTCAGTGGCGACATCTGGGCAGAAACTGTTGGAGGGCTGATCCCATTTGACCTTCTACGGGGTGAAGATGAAACACAACAAACACTTGTCTCATGTGTGGAAGACGATGCTTCCACAGAGGTTGAGTATGGATCGTGAATCCCCTCAGTAGAGTTGGTCAGTGGTAAAGGACCCCCCGACGTACATTTGTCGTGATTTCCAACATTGAACACGTCACCTGTTGAGTCAAGATGTCGCGTTGCATTGGTGGGTTTAACCAAAATCAGCCTCATGGCATCACTGCAGAGCTGAAATAACTTTGCACAATAGCACACAGATCGTTTTCACATGTAACTGTCAAGAAAGAGGGAAGGAAAGAAAGACACATCAGTGTAGTGAAGATATTGGAAATCATTTGAATGGAGGTTATGTTTCAAAGACATGGATTTACAGTGTAATTCTTCTTCTTTTTTGCCACAAGCGTACACCCATTAATAGGTGCAGTATAAGATATCTTGAATTACACAAACAGGAGCATCTAAACATATCTCCATAACCCTTTAAAAACTCAGGCACAGAAAGAAGGTAAAATTACACTGTGCATTATTGTTTGCTGTTGTTTTTTGTTTGTTTTTGCTTCAGAAATATCATTTTATTTTATAATAACTTATTTTTTCTGCCTGATTTTTGTCAGTCTTAGACCTTTACAATGACCTTTGCATTGTGTGAAATCAAAGCTAAATCTAACACAGTTTTATACAGTCCTTTGAATGCATGTTTGTGTTATTCAAAATAAAAACACAGCAACAATTTATTTTAAGCTGTTCAACTGGTTATTGATGTACAACATTGTCAGCAGCAGAGCTGACCCTCTCATTTTATTCTGTTGGCCATGGAAAGCATTTAGAATAACAAATTTATACCTACTATTATGTCATTTCAGCTGTGTTAAAACTGAAAACTATTAATAAAGCCTTTTTTCATATATACCATGAACTCAGAAAGAAACACGCTAATGCTGTCATTCTGCAAATAAAGGCAAGCATAGTGTATTTTCAGTCCAAAATAAATGTTCAGAATTTATTCATGTACTGGAGTCGCAGGTTGTCATTCTTTTCTCCTCCAGGAGCCCTATTAAAATGTTTAGAAAAATTCCAGTCAAGCTGAAATTTAAAGTCAATTTAAGTTTTTTATATAAATAAATTAGAAAAAGTCTTACCTTCTTCTTTCATAAGTTATTTTTTCCATACTTGGAAATACACGTTCCCGAAAGGAAATGCTCCTGGTTGGCATAAGTGTTAAGTGGAAGAAGAGCAGTGAGAGTGGATGTCTACTGCGGCTTGCCTCCTCCCAGTACGACCACTTGATAAAGGAGCTTTGGAGATGATTTCCTTTGAAAGTAATGATTAGAATTCAACATAAAGAAGAAAAGGGCAGCAGCAGCTGGTTTGGAAAGGGGTTGCCATGCAAATGAAGAGTGAATGGGAGGGGCAGGTTGGGATGCAGAAAAATAGAAACGCGCAACATCAAGAGTTTTACGGCAGAACATCACACATACAACCTCAAAGTATTCCTTATGAATTAGGAGTGGACTGATTGGTTGCTAGGAGGAATAAAAAGGAGCTTTTGGTGAAAATAAAAGGTCATTTGAACTTGCCATTTAATCTCTGCTGTTCAAAGACCTTCACACAATCTCTTATCTGCACTGTCACAAGAGCCTGGCCAAACAAAGCTGGCCATTTCTAAATCCAGGTCTGAATAAATCAAACCTCTGAACACAAAGCTCTGTCCTAGATGAACAAGCAAGTGTGACGTCTACAGCCTTTAAAATATCCATCTTTTTTAAATTCTACTTTTCATTAAAAAAGAAAAAGTCACAAGAAAACCATTCACAAATGTTCAATAAATGGGTTCAATCATCAGAAGTAGTGATGTCTTTTTCAAGAACCGTGATTTTGTTGGACAGCAATATAAAACAAAGATATGCAAACATGAAACGTCCAATACCTTTCCATGTGAAGTAAATGTTTATTTAGAAACTAATTTTTGCACGATAAATGCTCGACATTTTTTAAAATTCACATACCTCTGTTCACACGCTACCAAACTAAGTTTACAGCCTGTAGAGGAGCCTGGCGATGAGTTCAGTCCGATATCCGAAACATCACTGCAGATATTTTAAAATGCTAATCCTATTTTAGTTCATTACTAACAAACATTTAGGCTTGTTTTTTTTTTTTAATCTCTGCTTTCTGTCTCTCTCCCAGACATCAAACCTGCAAAGCGAGCATCTTGCTGCCTCAGCAGCTCAGCATGTAGGTGTTGCTGTGCTAGAGAAAACCTTTGTGAGCAGCGGTGCCACTGAATACCATTCAGGGCCACATAAATGAATACAAAAGGAAGTTGAAAGCAACACACCTAGCATGTATGCAAAATCTAAAGCATATGAAAGCAGTAAAACCTCAACAGAAGCCATTTCCCAACAATTGCTGTCGCAGTCCAGAAATTCTTCCAAACAACAGTTCATAACTCCTGCATATAACTAAAAAAAACCATAATCTTTCACATCAGACCATGCCACAAACTCAACTCTGTTTGGATCCTAAATTCAACCTCACTTTCATTTCACTGGCACAATGACTAAAATAATAGAATCTTAAAGACATAGTTGTCTTAAGTTTTTTTGTACAAATAGGAATGACGCTGAGCATTGGTCAGTTTGTCAACTTAGATTAATTACATCTCAGAAATTGCAAGACAGGGTAATGAACTTTTATCGCTAGAAGTGTATCAGGTCCACTTACAACAGTGATCAAGCTGACAACATAAACTTAACAGACATGAGTGACAATTTAATAATTAGCTTGTTTAATGCATTTAAAGAACTTGTCCAGGGCATCGTGGCTCTGTCACCTGAATGGCACACATAACAAAAAAAACCTTGGTCATCCAACTGTATTAAATGAAGCGCTGTTACACGTCTACAACAAACAGCTGATGGAAACATCCTAGAATCTGCTTTAGATATTAATGTATAATTCTCACGATTCATCCTTTCTCCACCGGTGACTGCTTCAATGATCAATGACGAACCGGCTTACTGTTTAGGCAAACAAATGGCTCCTTTGGGTCATCACTTACCAAAGTACTGTAACTAAAAACGACTGAAAGTTTTACTGTTGGCTTCAGACCGTTTTTAGCTTCCTCATAGTTAGAAACCCTTTATGACTGAAAAATAACATTTGAACTAAGTCTGAAGTCTTTAGAATTAGCCTCAAACAAGCATTTTTGTATGAGCCAGGCAAAAATGTCTTCTTTGTGTTTGACTTGATCTTGTATATCCAAACCAAAAGGGAGACGTCTGGCACTTAAAAGCAACAAGAGATGATGAAGTGGAGGTAAAGTTTAATAAGTTACCGTCAAAACATTCTTGTCATTGCTGCAGAAGAAAAAAATAATAATTTATACGTGTCATATGATAAAATGCTTGATGAGAAGTTTGATTACCATAATCAGTTTTGATATTGACCAAATTGAACGGCCTCCCCTAGTAAGTGAATTAACCAAGATTCCGAGGTATTCTGTGGGTAGTGGGCGGATCTTGATAGAACCACTAATTTTCAGAGGAAATTATTACATGGTGGTGTAAAATATGCCTAAGCAGCTTTCAAACTGTCATGATGGCCAACCAGTGCATTCACTTTGCATTGTATGAGGCAAAGCGTTGGTTCAGGGGGTTCTCCGGCGCCTTCGTCCAGTCTTTCTTCAACTGTTGTTTCAGTTGCGACAACCTCATGTTGGGGTTTTCCATTTTTATACGTGGCATGTTGGCCTCCTCGTAGGCAGCGTATGCTGCTTTCATCCTCCGCTCTGGGTGGTGGTCCACTTCTTCAGACCCCATGCTGAACACAGCAACAAAGGTGTAATTATAGATTTTTATAGAGGTTTCGGGTTATATTATTATATTCAAATCAACATCAGAGTCACCGCAAGGATACAAAAGATTTGAAATACAGTGCAAATAGTGGATTAACAGTACCTGAGTACAGCAATGGCATCTTCTATTGTTCTGGCTTCAACAGTTCCTTCAGCTGGGACAACTTGGTTTACGTTCTCCTCCAGTGGAATCTCCAGGTGGCTCTTTTCTGAAAGAAGACATTGCATTTAAACGAGGCAGGTGATATAATCGCAAAAAAATATACGGATTTGACAAGATCAATTTTAATTCAAACAAGTGTATCATTAACCTTTTGGATTGACGTCCTGCTGCAGCCGCTCATTCTCTAGCACCTCCTCGATTTGGGCACGCGTGACTTTTCCTCCATATCCAATCTCCTTTTGGGATCTCCCCTTCAGTTTAGCATTCTCATCATCCAGAAGTCGCTGGTTTTCCTTCTTTCTCTCCAGAAGTTCAAGCCTCTTCTTCTCCTTGTCATCCTACAATGGCAGACAGCTATCATTTCAGACTTTGGTTTTTCCAAAAATGTGTACAAAATACAGATTGTATGTTAAATTGTGTTATTGATTTCTTTCTTGAATACTGTGGACAGCAAATATCTGACCTGAATTGTTTGCATACATCTTTGTATTTTGTTTTTATTATTAAAAAAACAACAATATTGTTGATAAATTATGGAATGCATGCATTTGACAATGTAAAATAAAAAGTTGATAAAATATTGATTTTTATGTAGTTGGGCCACAAAATGTATTATCACATACGTATACCACTGTATGACCACTCCAGAAAATTTACTGATGCTTGGAGATATAAGACAAAAATATTTTTTAAATGTCAGAAGTCAGGACAATATTAAAAAAGAAATGCAGAAAGAAAAACATGGTTGAATTCCAGTAAGAGTGTTAATTTTGGTCATTTACATTTATGCAGTTATTACGATATGGAAATATGAAAATGCCAATTTAAGAATAATGTCATATACAGTAAAACCTAAAGTACAATATTTTCGATTAAGAACGACAAAAATATATTTCTTCCTTTCAAAAGCATAAATATTTTGTTACACAAGACAAACATATTGCTGGTTATATAATTACATATATTACGTTTGCTTGTTTTGTTTTGAAATAATCTTCCTGTAACTGCTTAAAACAAAAATCTGACATTGACCTTGGTGCAATCAATTGTCCCATGATCACATCTATTCCTAGAATCAATCACATAACCATAGAAACAACAGATGCATCAGATATATAATTATTGAAGTCAGTGTGAGTAGCATAATTACAAAATTTGAACGTGACACCATATGGACAGGCTGCTTACTTTTCTCTGCTCTTTTTTGAGGACATGTTTGTCTGTTTCCTGCCACAAGGCATCTTCTTCCTGCTGCTTCTTGCGGGCATCAGCCACTGCCTTGGCCTCAGCCTTGCGGGCTCTGGCTGTGGCTGCCTTGGAGTTCTCACCCTGGAACTTTTTTGGCATCCCAACAGCTGCTCCTCAGCTGAGAAAAAGGAAAATTACATAACAAAGGACTTTCAATGTTGGTGAAGAGTACATCTCTGTCGAAGACGTTGCCTTTCATTTCTAACTATCCTGCATGGATAGTTAATATGAATACTGTACACTTGTTTAACGTGTGGGTCAAACAACACTTGTCCTGGTTCTCTTCACTGATTGTTACTTAACCAATCTAAAATATTTCCTAATACGTGCGAATGAAGTATCAGTTAGGTAATCCGATTGTTCTATAACAAAGCGTCATTCAGGTTAATGTCATAAACGACATGAAGAAGAGGGTACTAACTAAACCATAACTAAATTCTTGAACTCTAACAGCGGGTGTTTTATTCGTCAGACTAGCTGCTTAGCTAGAACTAGCTGATGGGCAGGTTGATTACAAAGACTGTTCTGACTGCTAACAAGACGACCGCCATGTTTGGTCAAAGTGTAGCTACGAGAAGTACGAGCACAAGCTCCAAAGGTTCACGTATCAACATCAGTTCATACCCGTGTGAAAGAGAGAAACAAGTCACCAGCAGAGCTGACAGTTTCGAAGAGGCATCCGCCACCTCCTCCCGGAAACCACCACTGCGCTTTCTGATGACGTACTTCCTGCTTTGAAGTTTTTTCTTCTTCTTCTTCTTTCTTCTTTTTTAAAAGGCAATCTTTTTCCTGCTGTTTTCTTTTATTATATTGGGCCCTTATTTTGTTAAATGTGTTTTATACTGACTATTGAACTGTGAATTTTGGTTGTTTATGATATTGGAGTATATAATTTCCTACCTTAAGTAAATATTCTTATTTTTATAAAACAGTTGTGTTTATTGATCGAGGTATCAATTTAAATTTAAATTAAATAATTAAGTTGAATTTAAAATTAAGAGTAAAATTAAGAGAAGCCCAACAAGTATACCATAGAAACCCATATTACAGAAAGAACACAGGTTAGCCACCTCTCGCTAATAGAGAAACCACTCTAGAGAGGCGCTACACTTTTTTTTTTCTCATGCTTTATCAAAATGAATAACCGTAAACAAAGACTGACCATTAAGTTAATGGTTGCTTAATACCCCCTGGCAGTTGTTATATGTTTAATAGATAATTAATCCCGGAGGAAATTGTACATATCCACTTCTCAGGCATTACATCACTAATAAATAAAGCATTAAACACCAGGAGAAAAAGAAACACTGACATCACAAGACATACCAGAAGACATACACTACACTAACAGACACATGCAGCACTAACAGGACTTATATACTAAACTATAAAATAAACAGTATAAAATTAAAATATAAAATTAAAAATATAACAGTAGTCATCTTCAGATTACCACCCTATATCCGCCGCAGCTGGTCACGGGGAGCCTGAGCCTATCGGCATAGGGCGTGAGGCGGGGGACACTCCGGGCACGACGCCAGTGCACCGCGGAACCACACACAAAGACACACAACCACGCACATAGACTCATTCTTAAGGGCAATTTGGACCGGCCAATCAACCTGAAGCGCATGCTTCTGGAGGTGGGAGGAAGCCGGAGAACCCGGAGAGAACCCACGCAGACACGGGGAGAACATGCGACCTCCGCACAGGGCGGGACTCGAACCCGAGTCCGCCGTGTTGTGAGGCGGCGGCTAATTAAAATATAAACAGTATTAAAATTAAATCCATTCAAACGCTTGCTGACCTCGCCATTAAATATTTAATGGCATTAAACATATAACTGCCAGGGGGTATTATGTAAAAACGTTATATAAATTAAATTTTTTTGTAAGTGATTCAAATAAAGTTTTTAAAACCTTTTTGTTCAGTGAACCACTGATGAATTTTATATACAGAATACCAATGTACCACCATAAAAATGTCTAAATGCTGGTCTTTGCTTATTGTGTTTATATTTATGGATTTAAAACTTCACCTTTACAAAGGTTTATCATTTTAAAAAATATCTTCTTTTTTGCCTCCTATAGTAGCAAAATATAATATTTTCCTATTTCAAGGACAAGTTCCCGTTGAGTCCACGAATAATGAAGCTGCTGAAGCTCTTCCAAAATAATGCAGAATGTGTGCAGATCCAGAAGAGGTGCTGAATGGTCTTAGGATGGCCTCTGCAGAAAGAGCAGTTCACAACGTGTCTTTTGAATTTTTTTTTCATATAGTAGCTTGCAGGGTAATATTTATGAATAATTCTAAAAGAAACTTCCGTCACCTTATTTTTACTCTGTCGCCATCTGTCCACCAGATGGCGACAGAGTAAGGCACAAATGTCTATCATTCTAATTGTTTTTTTTCACAGAATAGTCCTTTCCTACTGTTTCAGACCGACGACCGTGAGATTGATGTGGATGAGGAGGATGAGGAGACCAGTGATTTAGACGATGGAAGCCTGGAGTAGTCAGTGACCAAGGGTACTCTCCTCACCATTGGGCGCATAAAGCTACCTCTTCCAGTGATGATGAAAAAGAAGTAGAAATACACTTTAATGATCCCCGTAGGAAATTGTTTTCACTGGTTAATATCTTACACACACACAGTGTGTGTGTGTGTGTGTGTGTGTGTGTGTGTGTGTGTGTGTGTGTGTGTGTGTGTGTGTGTGTGTGTGTGTGTGTGTGTGTGTGTGTGTGTGTGTGTGTGTGTATATATATATACCTGGAGAGGTGTCAACTTCTAGTGACTCCTGTACTTCACTCATTGAGGCACGGAGCAAGAACTGAAATACTGTATTAACTGAATTATTCTTTTATCCGATTATATTTTATTTTCATAAAAGAATTTTGTCTGGTTTTAGTTATCCCATGGCAGTTACCCAAACCAAACAATGACTCAAGCTCTGGAGTGTAACAGAGTTCAGCCTCCATTTTAAGTGACCTAATTCCTATTATGTAATCAAATTAATCACTCAGTAAAAAAACATGTTGTAGATTGTATTCTGCAACATCAGCGGGAAACAATCACTCCTGTGGGTTCAGCTGTGGACACCAACTTTTATTTACTCATCAAGCTTCATGTTTGCCAAAGCCATTCAAAAGCTGAGGTGGTTTAACTAATGAGTGCTTTTTTTTAAGGTCACCAAATTTATTCAACTGCAGACCCTACTTTTTTAAACAATTGTAATTCTATTAATGTAAACCAAAGTCTCCAGAACAAAACAACACTGACTTGTTAGGTGTCCAACAGATGTTGTGGCTTGAAAGAAATGGTTCAAGGGTAAAGACATGACCGCCACCTCAATTAAATCCAGAATATTTTCTTGTGTTTGGTTTTTAATATCTTTGAGTCTTTCCACCTTAAAGGTAAAAAAAAATGACCCCACCATGACTAAAATAAAGATAAAAGTTTGTATACAGACATGAGAACATGTTTATTTGAGACAAAACGAGACAATTAATGTATTCATAAATATTTATCATAATTCAGTAATGTATATTTTTTAGATGTTTAATGTGAATGCATGCAATATCATGTATCTACTGTCACTCAGTACTTATAAATCCAAACTCAATGTTTTCTCATTAGATTAACATTTACCGGCTCGACAGGTCATGAATGTCGTAAACTAAGGACCATATATTAAATCCTGACCTGTCACTGACAGATACAGACACAATGTGTATGCAGTAAAGTAAAGTTGGTTACTCTCGTGCAAGTTTTTCAGTTCTGTGTCTTAGTGGCATCGGTGTGTGTGTGTGTGGGTGTGTGTGTGTGTGTGTGTGTGTGTGTGTGTGTGTGTGTGTGTGTGTGTGTGTGTGTGTGTGTGTGTGTGTGTGTGTATACACACACACACACAAGCACACATACATACATACACATATATGTATGCATATATATGTGTATATACACTCAACAAAAATATAAGCGCAACACTTTTGTTTTTGCTCCCATTTTTCATGAGATGGACTTAAAGATCTATAATTCATTCCAGATACACAATATTACAATTTCTTTCAAACATTGTTCACAAATCCGTCTAAATGTGTGATAGTGAGTACTTCCTCTTTGCTGAGATAATCCATCCCACCTCACAGGTGTGCCACATCAAAATTCTGATCTGTTATCATGAGTAGTGTACAGGTGTACCTTAAACTGCCCACAATAAAAGGCCACTCTGAAATGTGCAGGGTTTTTCTTTTTTTGCTTTATTTGGGGTCTGGGGACTCGGAACCAGTCAGTATCTGGTGTGACCACCATTTGCCTCATGCAGTGCAACACATTTTCTTCACATGGAGTTCATCAGATTGTCAATTGTGGCCTGTGGAATGTTGGTCCACTCCTCTTCAATGGCTGTGCGAAGTTGCTGGATATTAGTGGGAACTGGTACATGCTGTCGTATACTCACTATCACACATTTAGACAGATTTGTGAACAATGAGAAAAATCGTAATATTGTGTATCTGGAATGAATTATAGATCTTTAAGTCCATCTCATGAAAAAGACAAAAGTGTTGAGTATACAGTATTATATATATATATATATATATATATATATATATATATATATATATATATGTATATATATGTATATATATATGTGTGTGTGTGTGTATATATATAATATGTTCTTTCCCCAGTCCCACTGTGACAGGTGTAAAAAAAAAGAAAAGAACTAAAGCCTGGCTGCAGGATGTTGATGTCATCTGACTGGCATGTAGACACGACAGCTGCAACTTCAGTCACCTAAAGTTCTTCCATCGAGACACTACTGTTTAACAATGAAGTCGACATGAAGAGAAGGTTATGTTTTCACCAGCATGTGCTTCTTATATGTTTAGTTTGTCTGCTTTTCTTTTTTGATATTATACAAAAACTGTAGACTGTTTTCATGAAACAAAATTGAAGAGTTGGTTAGGTGGAGGGAAAGAAAAGGTTTCAAAATAGAACTGGATAAAGAGAACGATTCTCTAAGAGTTAAGGTTTATTTCACCCTATTTCTCTACATACTACCGCAAGAGACAGTTGGTGGATGTTTGCTCTCCACTGGTGTGTTTTCCGTCCGTAACTTTTGAATCATGTACACACTGCACTGTATTTTTACTGTTAGGGTGGGGAATGCTGTGCTTTGTAACTGTGATAACTGTATTCTTGTGTAATGTATCTTGTATGACTGTATGTGTACTTAGCAGAGGTGAATAATTTCCCTTTGGGATTATTAAAGTATTCTTTTGTTCTTCATTCACATTCTACTTGACAGAAGAGGTCAAGCACCGGAATTTTTTTCATCAGAGGCGAAGAGGGACCCCAGAGTTACATAACATGTTTTTCTGTTTTCCACCGTTTACCCAGACTAAGTCAGAGGTACCACCACCCTGAGGGGAGCAGCCTATGGCACTAATCATTTTTTATATTCGCACAATGTACATTATTAAATCACTGAATAATTAATGGAACCAAGTGCACATACATACCAACACAAATAACAAAATTGTTTTCTGACACTTTAATTTATTTAATGCACTACATGAGATGTTAACAAGCTTTGCAGTTTCTTCAGAATGGTTGAATCACGTTCAGCCAACATGACATGACATAACACATTATAAATTATAAATTATTGATTATGTTATGTTATCTGTCGGTCTCAGCAATTTATTACTAGCAAACAAGCATTTGATTTGTGGTTATGAATTATTCAGGTTCCTGTGTGAAGCCCCCCCCCCCTCCAACCACCCACCCAAACCCTGGACTTAGCAACAACAGATGTTGCTGGTACTGTTATTCAGACTAGCTACAAGAGCAGAGAGAAGTCTATGAACTATCATGATTTTTCAAACTCTTTTTGAGTGTCTGGACTTGACAGGCTGGCTGCTGTTCAGTTTTGCAGTTTTACTTTTGACTGATGTGGTCAGAAACTGGAGGCCAGCCAACTTTCCTCATGGACCCTGGGCTGCTCCGTTTTTTGGAAATGTCTTCACAGGAGGTGACTTCAAATCATTGGAGAAGGTGAGAGGAACACTTTATGATCTGAGAATAAAGCTGAGCCAGACATAACTCACAGAAAATGTCTTATTTCCTCCTTACACACTTGTTGTGTTCACATAAGTATGGAAAAAATAGAAATCATACAATAAAGATATAAAATTATTTCCTCCTAGTATTTCCTCAATGTCTGTACTCTTGACAAAACTTTAAATTATCTGTTTTTAGCTGCAAAAAGGGGTTCACCTTCAGCACATAATGAATTTTCAAGTGTCTTAAAATGACTTTTCAACTCACAACATGATAAATAATTGAAGTTAAATATTTCTAGTAAATGGAATTACTGCTAATGATGATGTAGTTCGTTCATTTGTGTCATTAGAAAAGTGAAAAGAAAATGTCATCTTTATTTCATCATCCATTTTTTAAACATTCATTTATTAAATTGAAGGTACTAAACATGAAACATTCTGGACTTTTGTTTTTTTAAAGCTTGCCGATGACTATGGCCCGGTGTTCAGCTTGAGGAGAGGCAGCGAGAGGTCTGTGTTTATTTCAGGGTACAAGATGGTGAAGGAGGCTCTTGTGAACCACATGGACAGCTTTATTGATCGACCTGTCATCCCTCTCTTCAATGTTGTCTTCAAGGGCTTGGGTGGGTTGGTTGTATTATATGAGTGACTCCACAAATATATTTCACTGTATCCTGCTCCATCTTCAGGGTAAAACAACTGTATTGAAGAAAATCATCAGACTTTACAGCAGACCAATCACACAGGACAAATTAAGTTATTAATGTAGTGTTTCATGCAGATATTTTGGTTTGACACTCTCATTGCTCCCTGAAAAGCACACATTAAACTCAGAACAGCAGAGACGACATCATAGATTGGAATTCAATTCAACAGGGTGTTTTAACCTGAAACCACATGTGAGAATCTTTGTGGAGGACCTGTTTGATTTGTAAATAATCCGAATCTTTAAATCCACAGGTGTTTCTCTGAGCAATGGAAACACATGGAAAAAACATAGGAAGTTTATCATCAGTCACTTGCGTTACTTTGGAGAAGGCCACAAGTCACTGGAAAAATACATTCAAGTGGAAAGCAGCATCCTCTGTCAAGTGTTCAAAGATGAACAAGGCAAGAACTTTGTTGACTGAACTGTAATGCAGAATTCATGCGTCAAATAAAGTCACACCATATCATTTATCACTTTAATTCAACACAGGGAAGCCATTCGATCCCAAGTTCATCATGACAAACGCAGTGGGTAACATCATCGCCTCTGTGGTCTTTGGCCGTCGCTTTGAATACAGCGATCAAAGTTTGCTAGAGGTTCTGAAGCTGGACAATGAAGCTATTTTCCTTGTTGGCACTGCACGTGTTGAGGTGATTCCTGGTCTGCCTTAATGCTTCTGCTCTGACCACAAAATAAAGGATCGATTACTAATCTGTTAGTTTCCTTCAGCTGTACAACATCCTCCCTGGCCTCATGCAGTATCTACCAGGACCTCACCAGACAGTTCTCAACAACTACAAGAAGATCATGACTTTCCTGGAAGGTGAAGTGCAGAAACACCAGGAGACGTGGAACCCGGATGACCCTCGGGATTACATTGACATGTACCTGGCAGAGATGGAAAAGGTAAGACACTTCCATATTTTGGAATGTCACATAAAAGACAGGCTAACCTTATTTTCAGGTTTCTAACCAACATTCTTCATCTGTTGTAAGCAGTTGTGTCTTTCATCCAATTACAACGCATTACTGAGAAAAAACTTCAGTTGCGTAACATTTGTAAGGCAAACAAGAGATTTCATAAGACATGCTGAAATTAGTTCAGTGTCATCCATTCCATTGTTTTTCAGCCTTCTGCACAGATTTCTTCAGATTCTCACTATCTTTTAATGCTATTTTAATTGTAGACAGATAAATTCCCAATTCTTAGAAATTTCACGTTGAACAAAAATTATGAATTTTTATTCTTCTCCTTGACTTTTGACTTTATTATATGT
This sequence comes from Antennarius striatus, assembly GCF_040054535.1. Classification (NCBI taxonomy): domain Eukaryota; kingdom Metazoa; phylum Chordata; class Actinopteri; order Lophiiformes; family Antennariidae; genus Antennarius; species Antennarius striatus. The sequence goes on along the minus strand of NC_090782.1, from coordinate 14,361,914 downwards.
GTCAACACCACTTTTCACAGAGTGGTGAACCCCTCTTTGTCTTGGCTTCAGAAACACTCAGGCTCTCCAGATGCTGTTACACCCATCATGTCATTAAGATGTCCTTCATGTACAATGTCATAAAACAAGAGTTTCTCCTGTTGATTCACTACCAGAATAAAGAAGATCCCCAATCCGCCTTCAGTTTCGAATCTCTGCTGGTTTCCATGCTGGATCTGATTGAGGCTGCAACAGAATCACCCACCGCAACTTTATACTGGGGCTTCGTGTTCATGTTGCACCACCCAGAGATACAGGGTTGGTATCTTATCAGCCACACTAAGCACAGAAGCATCACCTCAAGCTGCGCGTTGTGGTTGCTGGCATTATTGCTGCATGTTGATGTGCTTCCTCACTCAGAGAAAGCCCAGGCAGAGATAGACAGAGAGATCGGACCGTTCCGTCAGCCCAGCCTGTCTGACAGACCCAATCTGCCGTATGTTGATGCCATGATTCACGAGATGCAGAGAATGGGAAACATTCTTCCTTTGGGATTCCCCAAAATGGCCTCTAAAGACACTACGCTGGGAGGATTCTTCATACCCAAGGTAATTAACTAAAGCCATGGTGAGCTGATGCCAGCATCTCATTGCAAATGTTTCCAGGGCACAGCTATCAACACGATGCTGGCCTCCGTGCTGTTTGACAAGAATGAGTGGGAGACCCCTCATGTCTTCAATCCTCAGCATTTCTTGGATTCGGAGGGACAGTTTCGTAAAAGAGATGCCTTCCTGCCATTTTCTGCAGGTTTGATTTTGTCTAATTTGATTCACTGCAGACATACAGCAATGAGAGTAATATTTGAGTTGAGAATCTATCAGTATCCTAAACCTGTTTTCTTTTTTTATTGCAGGTAAACGTGCGTGTATAGGGGAGAACTTAACCAGAATGGAGTTGTTCCTTTTCTTTACATCCATTCTCCAGCGCTTCACCCTCTCACCTGCTCCTGGTGAGATGCCCAGCTTGGAGGGAAGGCAGGGTTTCTCCTACACGCCTCAGCAGTTCAGGATTGTAGCTGTGCCTAGATAAGTTTCATCTCACAGAGCATCACCAGTTCAGACTGGGTGGATTTACAAAGTGTTTACAATGCTGTGCTTTTTCCATATTTTGCTCTGTTAAAGTCTTATTCTACAATGGAATAGATTAAAAAAACTGTTCTACGCACAATACCCTAAAAGTTTGATAATTTATTAAAAATGAATAATTACAGTGTAGCATGTACATGAGTATTAACAGCTTTACCTTCGATGAAGCACCTGGAAATAATTTTAGCCTTCTTGAGTGTGATGCTACACACACACACACACACACACACACACACACACACACACACACACACACACACACACACACACACACACACACACACACACACACACACACACACACCGATGCCACTAAGACACAGAACTGAAAAACTTGCACGGGAGTAACCAACTTTACTTTACTGCATACACATTGTGTCTGTATCTGTCAGTGACAGGTCAGGATTTAATATATGGTCCTTAGTTTACGACATTCATGACCTGTCGAGCTGGTAAATGTTAATCTAATGAGATAACATTGAGTTTGGATTTATAAGTACTGAGTGACAGTAGATACATGATATTGCATGCATTCACATTAAACATCTAAAAAATATACATTACTGAATTATGATAAATATTTATGAATACATTAATTGTCTTGTTTTGTCTCAAATAAACATGTTCTCATGTCTGTATACAAACTTTTATCTTTATTTTAGTCATGGTGGGGTCTTTTTTTTCTTACCTTTAAGGTGGAAAGACTCAAAGATATTAAAAACCAAACACAAGAAAATATTCTGGATTTAATTGAGGTGGCGGTCATGTCTTTACCCTTGAACCATTTCTTTCAAGCCACAACATCTGTTGGACACCTAACAAGTCAGTGTTGTTTTGTTCTGGAGACTTTGGTTTACATTAATAGAATTACAATTGTTTAAAAAAGTAGGGTCTGCAGTTGAATAAATTTGGTGACCTTAAAAAAAAGCACTCATCAGTTAAACCACCTCAGCTTTTGAATGGCTTTGGCAAACATGAAGCTTGATGAGTAAATAAAAGTTGGTGTCCACAGCTGAACCCACAGGAGTGATTGTTTCCCGCTGATGTTGCAGAATACAATCTACAACATGTTTTTTTACTGAGTGATTAATTTGATTACATAATAGGAATTAGGTCACTTAAAATGGAGGCTGAACTCTGTTACACTCCAGAGCTTGAGTCATTGTTTGGTTTGGGTAACTGCCATGGGATAACTAAAACCAGACAAAGTTATTTTATGAAAGTAAAATATAATCGGATAAAAGAATAATTCAGTTAATACAGTATTTCAGTTCTTGCTCCGTGCCTCAATGAGTGAAGTACAGGAGTCACTACAAGTTGACACCTCTCCAGGTTTTCTGCAAGCCCTTATTATTCTAAACTTTACACATCCATGATGCAACAGAATAGATTGCACAAAACACAAAGAGGGCGAAGTTTTGTTTTGATCCCAGTCTCTGACAAGACTGGGCCTCATTTCCCATTGACTTGTTTACTTTCTGTGACTGAAGATATTTTCCCAAGAAGAAATTCCCACACCAGTGGCAGCGTTTTTGAGACCTTTTATTCTCGTAGTCACTAATGTAAACCTAAAGAGGTATTTCAAAAACACGTACGTTATTCTTATAGCTTACAAAGCTTTCTTTACATCTTCTTCTTCTTTCAGCTTTTCCCTTCAGTGGTCGCCACAGCGAATCAGGTGCCTCCATCTAACCCTGTCTTCTGCATCCTCTTCTCTCACACCAACCACCTTCATGTCCTCTTTCACTACATCCATAAACCTCCTCTTTGGTCTTCCTCTAAGCCTCCTGTCTGGCAGTTCACAACTCAGCATCCTTCTACCAATATATTCACTATCTCTCCTCTGGACATGTCCACCTATACTCTTGGTGCTTCTCGTCTCTCTCTTCCTACAAACACACTTTCACATAAATGATAATAAGCCTTCATGTCTGCTGACTAATTTACAATGTAAAGAATCATTTTCGCATTAACCTCAGAAATGATTTCATTTCCTGCAGCACTGCATTCATAGAGTTCAAAGAGGTCACACCAAGTTCAAACCAAAACAGTAGCGCCCCCTAGTGGCTGCACATGAAAGACTAGAGGACAGTGCCCACGATATGTCTGAATGCTGTACAAAAGGGACTTACACAATGATCTAGAAACATATTCTGTGTCATCGGACTAATCTGTGGGATTTGTAATGGTGAAAACACTCCAAATGTTATAAAAGATATAAATAAGTGCAGAAAACCCCCTATGATCCATTTCGAAAGAAATTCCACTCATTCATTCATTCATTCATTCATTCATTCATTCATTTATTCGTTTATACGTTTTGAAGCACCAGTGTAATAATACTAGGTCTATTCAAATCCGGTGGAACTCTCTTGCTGAGCGTTCAGGCATGTTAGAAAACTTAATTTTCAAATTTTCAAACTTTTATTCTTCAGATCCATTTGATGCTGCCTCAAGTGAGGCTTCTCTAGTATGGGAAAAACAAGTTCTTTATCAACAGCTCTGACATAAAAATTTTTTAAAAAAATCTTTGTCCTCAGTCTATATTTTTGCTCACAAATGGCTCTGTTGCTATTATACTGCTCAGTTCTGGGCTCTTACTCTTTTGTATGACCCTTTTGTATGATTCTTTTGTACAAGGTCCCTGCTGAAATGACCAGCAGGGACCTTTGGCAAAATGAATAAACTCATTATTTTCAACTGTGCTTCATCTGATATCACAAGAGTGTCTGCAGTGAAAAAGTCTGTAGCCTGGTTCATGTCACCTGCTACAGAAAGGATTATGCCACAAATAAACCTGAGGGTTCTCACACAGAAAACACCTCTGATAAGGCCATTTAAAAAAAAAGAAAAGAAAACCTGAACCAACTGAACAGAGATTTCAGGCTGTATCAACACAAAACCTATTCTGTCCATCAGAGGTGTATCGACACCATGACATCACTTCACTCACATCTGCTTCAGACCAAATAACAAAATATCAACCAGTTCCCTAACAATGGAATCATATTTATCACATATACAGTATATGAGAACTATTTGCATGCCAGAATCTGCTCATTTCACATACATGCACCCTTCAACACTTGTATCATTTCTTCTGACTCTTGTTGGCTGGGGTTATCCTAAAGTGAGATAAGTTTGTGCTGGTGATCCATTGAACTTTGTCTACATCAAACATCTTGAGAAAAATAATCAAAAATAAAATCTAGCCTAAGCCGCTTCTGACGTTACGAATGATACGTTTGATTTGCATTCCCTCAGTTTGGCAATGGCGTGTCAGTTTGTCGTATTTATTCAACCTTCTTGTCACTTTGTGACGAGGAGGGCAGTGTCACCCCCATCATTCTATCCACATAAGCTATGAGTCAGCAGACAACCAGCCCATCTAACTAGAAACTGATGATGCAAGTCATCCTTGTCAGTCCCTCACTCCTCTCCTCTGCTTCACAATGTGGCTGTGTGATTTGTTTCTGTGGTTTGATCTGAAGGGAGTTCTGCTTTTATTTTTATCCATTTTCCTTGTTGTATATCTCCTGAACAAGAAGGACCCAGCTAACTTTCCACCAGGACCACCAGGTCTCCCTCTTTTGGGAAACGTATTCAGCATTGAAGCTAAACAGCCTCACATTTATCTAACCAAGGTAAGGCAATGCAATCGCATATATTTGCTTATTCCAATTATTTCTTGTGTTTCTCAAAATCAATGAAAATCTTTTGCATCATAATTCCACTATTTGTTTTTAATATGGAATAAAGACAGCTCACTTTAAAAAAATAATGAATTTAACATGTTTATGAGAGGAAAAAAATGCAGAAAACCTGCTGCGGTGTCACACAAAATGATTGCTCTGAAAGACACATCTTGTCAGGGTCACATGCCAGACAGACAACAGGTCGCCTATTCTCTGCTGCTGCTTCCACAGCTCGCTGATGTTTACGGGAATGTGTTCTGCATTCGTCTGGGGAGACACAAAACAGTGTTTGTTTCTGGCTGGAAGATGGTGAAGGAAGCTCTAGTGACACAGGCTGACACCTTTGTGGATCGGCCTTACAGCCCGATGGTAACGAGGATTTACTCAGGGAACTCAGGTGAATGGTCCACACAGCGCTTTGGTGTTAAAAGCAGTCCATCTTCTTCCTGCACCTTTATATGAGTGATGTTGCTTCTCTTTGTCTCAGCGGGTCTGTTCTTCAGTAATGGGCATGTCTGGAAGAGACAGCGGCGTTTTGCAATGACGATGTTACGGACGTTCGGTCTGGCTAAGAGCTCCATGGAGCAGAGCATCTGTGAGGAAAGCCACTATCTGCAGGAGGCCATGGAGAAGGAGAAGGGTTGGTGGAGACGACAAAACCGCAAGGAGATAATAAATTGACAATGTGATAACAGATTACTTGGTGACTGAAGACTGGTTTTTTTGTGCAGGGGAGCCATTTGACCCTGTGCCCTTCTTAAATGACGCAGTGGCCAACATCATCTGCCAGATCGTGTTTGGGAGGCGGTTTGACTACAGTGACCACATCTTCCAGAGCATGCTGAGGAGTCTGACTGAGCTGGCCTACCTGGAGGGCTCAATATGGGCTTTTGTAAGAACCAGCATGCTAGCTTCTTAATCTGTAGACATCAGAGGGAACTGTTAGGAGACAATACAGGAAATCATTTTCTATGAGCAAACAAGAGGAACACAGGGATGAATAACTGCCCTGTTTTCTCTCTGAACAGCTGTATGATGCCTTTCCTGCACTGATGAGGCACCTGCCGGGCCCCCACAATGCCATTTTCAGCAACTCCAGATGTTTGGAAATGTCAATCAGGGGGGAAATAGAGAGGCACAAGTTGGATCTGGACCCAGACAATCCACGAGATTACATAGACTCCTTCCTGATAGAGGAGAGAGTATGGTGCTCACAATACTCAAGCAACATGTCCATATGAACTGTATAACAATGGGGAGTGAGTCGTTTTTTTTCACCTGGCTGCATGTTTTTTCCTTCTCTATACCTGATAGCATAACAAAAACACTCAGCTGGGATTTGATGATGGCAACCTGGCTCTGTGTTGTCTGGATCTCTTCCTGGCTGGAAGCGAAACCACTTCCAAAACCCTGCAGTGGGGCCTCATCTACCTCATCAAGGCCCCACTTATCCAGGGTGGGTGTTCAGTGGAGAACATAGGAAAAATAAAGCTGACATATTATGGATCAGTAAAAAGATTTCTTAAAAAAGCCCTCTTATTTTATCTCCTAGATAAAATCCACGCAGAGATAGACAGAGTGATCGGACAGACCCGTCAGCCCACAATGGCTGACAGAACCAACTTGCCTTACACCGACGCCGTCATCCACGAGATCCAGAGGATGGGGAACGTCGTTCCTCTTAATGGACTCCGAATGACTGCCAAGGACACAACACTGAATGGGTATTTCATACCCAAGGTAGGTGTTCTTGTAGTACTTTGCAAGTATGTCTTGTGAAATTTGACATCTGAATTATATGTTGAAAAAAACTAACTCAACTTTTTCTGTTATGATTTGTTGATAACAAGTAAGTCAGTCAAAAAATGTCAAATCAAGCCATGAACTCATGTCCATCTGTATTTAGGGAACGTCTGTGATGCCCAACCTGACTTCTGTGCTGTTTGACAAGAATGAATGGGAAACTCCGTATGTCTTTAACCCCGAGCACTTCCTGGATTCTAAAGGAAGGTTTATGAGGAGGGAAGCATTTTTACCCTTCTCTGCAGGTGACGTTCACATTTAACCATCACTAATGAGTAAAATCAGTGATTGAAATTTGATGGATTATTATGTGATGATTTAAAGTGCAGAAAAATGTCCATTTGTGGGTCAGTATTAATAATATACATAAAATATTTTCATTCTTTTTTTTGTAGGAAAACGTGCATGTCTAGGTGAAGGTCTGGCCAGAATGGAGTTGTTCCTGTTTTTTGTTACTTTGCTTCAGAAATTTAATTTTTCCACTCTGGATGGGGTTGAGCTGAGAACAGAAGGAATCACTGGAGCCACACGAACTCCGTACCCCTTCAAAGTCTACGCCAAAGCCCGCTAAACCCACAAGTGATTCCTGACTAGAGTAAAGTCAAACCATATTCACACATCGTTTCATTCGTTACACAATGCTGCGACTGTAGCTGGGCTTCCTGTCATATTGACAATTATTTTAAAGTCTAGTAGAAACTGTCATCAACACTGTTCCCGACTTTGTGATGCACTTGAGCTATCGGTGGCAAAAGGGAGGAATGAATGGGAACTAAAGCATCAGTTATACTAACATTTCACACATCACTATAAACAGTTGATCCCATGTGGACTATAGAATGTATGGTTTAGTTTCTATCTATTCTATTCTAATGAGTAAATGCCCAAGTGTTGTGGATGATGTTGAAATAAAAAAAAAAGAAATTCAGTGTTTGCTTTGGATGCAAACTTAACTGATGTAGCTGAACACTCTCCTACAAAAAAGTTTTTATTCACAAGAAAACCTAAAGATTTCAAACTTTTATGTAAATTCTTTACGTCTTCCTCACTTAAATGTACACACAAAGAAACATTACATATACAGTTCATTGTGTGCTGTGTTTAATCATACTACCTATTTTAAATATAAATGGCACAGCTTTTAAATCAGCCGTCTACAAGAAACATCCACTGCAAAGTAAAATAAAAGGACTCTGACATCCATCCATCAATCAGCTCTCGTTCACGTCAGGGATCTAGTGCAGCTCGGCGTGAGTCAGCTAACAACCCATAATATCAGAACAAAACAGCACTCTTCAATCCAAACCTCCATCAAAACAACCACATTGAAGGCCATGATTAAATACGATACGCATGACAATAATAAAACTCTCAAGTTACAATTTGCAGATATTTTAGAAAACAACCTGGTTCTGTCCACGGGTCCACAGAAGCTGGTGTTAAATCATCTTTATGTTACAAACATCATAGATTAGACTTCACTTTTCACTTTTACTTAAGATTAAAAATATTCAGTGATTAGACAAGGCCTGCCAGTTTTCATTTTGATTTCACTTCAGGTCAAGTCACAATTAGCGAGTATAGAAAATACATCATACACTACAACTGGATTTCTTATGTGGGGCTTGTTATTGCTGCACCTCCAGATGATTTGCCTGAATATCATTTATAAGATTTTCACAGCTTTACATGATGGGCTTGTTTCAGTTTACTTAAAAAATGTGACTTAAGTTTGATATTTAAAATTGGTGGCCAGCACCAATTATAGCAATTATAATACCCCTTTAACTGCATAGTATCATGGTACAGGTGACCATTCATTAAAACTCATCTGAACTCACATTTAGTTATTTCTAACATACAAGTAATGCTTTTTTAAAAAAATCATATTAATTTGCATCATGGGTTACAATTCTGACTAAAATACAGAAGCGTTCGTGAGGTTTGTCTCCCTCCAGACTGATAACACAGAATAATGGAAGAGTGAAGGCTTATTATAGCAAGTATCAGGAAAGATCCGTGTGGATAGGCCAGGACACTCCAGAAACGAGTGAGGTGAACACATTGTGTGGGTTCATGTATGATCTGTGGAAAACTAATCCTGTACACAACATATATTGTATACTATAATCTTAAGGAGTGACCTATATATGGTGTGACTGATAAAGATTCCTCCAAGCACTGAGAGCAGATATGTTTAAGGTCACTTGAGTGCTCCCTGGCGTGAGGAGTGAAGGAAGGGATTTGGCCCTAACTGAACATTTGGCTCCAGGGTGGGATCTACTTGGAGGCAGAGGCAGGCACGCTGATGGAAAGCGCCCGGCGTGGGGCATTTGAGACATGGCGCTGCTGGGACAAGAAGGACTGGCCAGAGGGCAACGTGCCACCACCCAGACGAGATTCCATAGCCAACTTCTGAAAATTCAAGCTCTGGAGATGAGGAAGGAGAGATCAGCAGCACAGATATGTCAGTAGTTCCTTAAAAGGCAGAATGTCAAATTAAAACAAAGCAGGCGTTTTACCTTATTATACCAGGCTGTGACGATCATCTTCTCCTCATACTCTCTGAGTCTGGCCTGCTCACATTGGCGCTGCAGAAGCAAATTAACCAGGTTGACATGTTTGAAAAATATTCTCTTCAAATTAAACTTACAACAGAGGCTCCAATGCTCAACAAGAAAAAAGACAGACTTACCTCCAGGTTAACAATCTGCTTCTCCCGATCTGCTAACTGGCTCCTAAGGGACTGGATCTCAGCAGTAGCTGGATTTAACTTAGGGTCCAGTGCTCGGATCACCTTCGAGCAGGAAAATAACCAACAGTTTTGAATACAAGTCAAACCAAACACACACCTTTGTGTTTTAGAAACTAGAATATTATTGTACAGTAATAAGAAATGTAACGACTCACATTGCGAGCTTTCTCCAGGTACATTTTGTACCTCTCTTCCATGGCCCTCATGTCGTCATCCTTCTTCTTCAGAGCGGCCATCAGCTCATCCACTTTCAGGGCTTGAAAGGGGGGACAAGAAAGAAATGAGGTTTCATTCAATCTCAATCAGCTGTTGCATTTACACAGCACTTCACCTTTAACTCAATCTCTTGTTACAGCTTTAACCTAAAATTGATTACATTTTCTCCGATCAAAATTCTACACACAATACCATATAATGACAAAGTGGGCAGTTTCTTCCAATTCTTCATTGCATGACTGCTCAGGTACTCATAATTGTACCTGAGCTCAATTATGAGTGTAATGACACAGTCTGTGATGTTTTGTTTTGTTTTTTTAATTGCAAATAACGTCAAACAAACTTTTATCATTTTAACATTGTTAGGTATTGTATGAAGAATTTTGAGGGGAAAATTACTTTATTCCATTTTGGAATAAGGCTGCAACATCAAATGCATAAAGGGTGCAGCTCAGTGAATGATTTCCGAATGTTCTGTCGATGCAGTGTAGTATTTTCCACCCCTGGGAGGGCAGTAATGATGAGACAAAAGCCTGAGACTAACAGGTCTGAGTGTTGTCAGGCTCAAGGTCCTCTAGCAGTTCTTTCTTCTTCATGATTTCATCCTGGGCCTCGTTCAGCTGGACCCTGAGGACATAAATACAATTTCTTTATTTATAATGAAAAATGCAGGCACTGAATCTACAACTCATCTTTCATGCAAGACGTGATCCATAATTCATACTTACATGTGTGCATCAAGCTTCCGCTTCAGGTTTGACTGAAAGTACATAATTTTTTAATGGCTGCTTCAAATACACCAAAAGCTTAAAGTTGCAAGAAAAAAAAAGTTAAATCTACAAATCCACATGAATTCCATAAAGAATTCCACGCTGGCACAAAGTCTAAACAGTTTATAAGATTAAGTTTGTGGAGTGTTTCTTGTCCTTGTGTTGGTACACTCACATCATCAGGTTTAGTCGCCTGACTCTGTAGAGCCTTTTGGAGATCCTCAACCTGCTGCTGCAGCTCACTGATCTGCTCTCGCCCCAGTCTGCAGAATTGTTCAGGTGACAAGAGCAAAAAATTTAGCGCAATTCAAAAGGCAATGAAATTTTTTTTTAAAATTGTGTCAACAGCACAGCAGGCAATAATGGTGGAGAAAAGCAATACACAGGAGGAGGATCTGTTGCTGATTTAGGTGGAGGGATTATCTCTGCTCACCTGTTCTCAGTGTCCAGCACGCTGCGTGTCTTATTCGCCTCCTCCAGCTGGGCTTGCAGCGCGCTGATCTTCTCCCTCTCATATTCCTCCTGCTGCACTCTCAGCATCTTGTTCTCATGCTGCAGCCTGATGAACTTCTCTCTGAAAAACAAATGCAAAGGTAGCGTTGACCAACACTACACTGGATCAAAAGGTAAATAAAAGTTCAAACTATAAGATGCAGAAGCGTTCACCTGTACTCAATAGGCATTAATTCAGCTGCCAGAGTGTCATGATTGGGGCTGTCAGAAGGAAGCAGTCCTGTAGGACAAGGAGAATGTTGTTTTAGAAAAAAAAGTAATGGGTTGTTACTGTCATTATACACACACGTACACACGCAAACCTCACATTCGACAGTGATACCTGCTTGGGAGAGCTGATGCTGCTGAGCCTGAGTACATCGCAGCTCCTCGTTGATCTCCTTCAGAGACTCTCTCTCCATGATAATCCTCTGGAGGAGGGAGAAAGATTTTAAGTAGTCTGAATGTTAGTGAAGGTCGTTTACATCAGTCAGAGTCCTTGTGGCACATTTCAAAAGCTGCAACACCTCTTTCTCCTTCATCAGAGTCTCATGCTTCTCCTCTAATTTCTTCATCTCGAACACCAGGTTGTCTGCCCGCCTCGTCTCCTCAGACAACTTCCTGTGTAGCTCTTGGACCTGACAAAGAAATCAAGCAACACATGGCAATGATGCATATTTTTGGTCAAATAAGTACCATTCACATAATACATTTATTTTGGGGTACAGTTTTACTTTCGCTCACCTGTCTTTTGTATGTCTCCAGCTGTGCCCGGGCAGCGTTAGCTTTACGCAGCTCTTCCTCCAAGCTAACAGTGTTTTGCATGTAGATCATGTTATTCTCCTCCAGCAGTTTCATCTGCCTCTTCAGATCACCAAGATTCTCCAGTTTACGCTTGTACGTTTCCACTGTGGCTTCCAGCATCACAACACGATCTGAGCAATTCCTACGTACACGAAGACAAAATAATGTATAAAGAGTAAGAATAAATACAAATACAAGTATATACAAACGTTACGCTAAATACCGACTATTTACAGGTGTATACTTCGAAATACAAGAAGCGCCATGCCCAAGCTCCCCAATAGCGGAGGAGATGATGTATAACTGTTGCAGATGAATAATTCATGGATTAGACTTATTCTACTTCATGTTGGAGTATTACATAATGTGATTCTGTTTAATCAGTTAATTCTGTTTGAAAGAGACAAATAAAAATCGCCCTGCCTGGCCTCTACTGTTTATTATTTATTTTTGTGGTCTCTTCTATAAATAAAAGAAAATACTAATAGTGCCAAATCCAATTGGCCACAAACCTCAACACATCCATTTCATCTTTTAGAGCTCGAGATTCTTCTGCCAAGCTGGTCAGCTCATCATTACGGTGCTGAACCTCAATCAGCTGCTTCTCCAAGTCTTCGCAGTGGATCCGGTAGTCATCCTTAGCAGCCTCCAGCCTAAGAGAAGCAAATCCACCAAGTCACTCAGACGTCTGGGGCTAGAGTGAGGCTACTGCAGCGCATTCAAACAGAAAGTGACACACCTGAAGTTCTCCTCCTGCAGTGCATCCACCTGTTGCTGCAACTGATTGTGTTTCCTCCCAGAGGGTGTGCTCGGGTCATCAAACGAGTCCAGCTGATTGGCCCGGTCTGTTAGGACATCATTCTCAGCCAATAAGCTGTTCCGTTCCTCTTGAAGAACAGCCACCTGTGCAGGTGTCAATAACATTTAGATAGACTTCTGGAAGTGATGCAGTTTCATCCTACTCACAAAAAGTTAGGGACATTTGGCTTCAGGTGAAATTTCAGGAAGAACCTAAAATGCTCTCCAACTTTACAGGTGAACATAATGTCACCTCTACACTTTTGAATGTTTCCATAATTTTTGCACAACCTGCTGCTCTAACAAGAAGCTTATCCACATTTCATGGTTAAACCAGCGTTGGTATTTAAACAGTCCTTTTCATCATGTTGTTCACATTTTGACATCATGAGACCAAGACGACAAGAGAAATTGAATGAGTCACAGAATGACTTAGAATCAGACATCGTTTTTGCCACGTTCCACACTGGTGACTGCTTCATTGGGAACAGTGCTCTGTGGAACCGGATGATTGATGCCACTCAACCCCAGGCACATTTAAGTGAGGTGAGAGGAACAAAGTTTCGCATCAGACCATTAGAAACCATTTACATCACGGGGCCAAGAAGCATTTACACTGGATGAAGGCCTCATGGTGATAGTGGCGTTACACTGTGGGCTAGTGTGTCTAGTCAAAACAGAACTGACTTACACTCTGTGAACAAGCCCATGTTATCTGAATAACATCATGAATCCAGTCATTGTGCCTCTGCACGAACATCACAGGCCTATTTCTTCTTCATGTTTGATAACGCTCATTCAGATCGCACCATTTAGGACCGGCTGCTAGGGACTGGGGTACTTTCTCCAAATCTGAATCCTATAAACAACCTATGGGATCAGCTGAGTTCCTGTGCAGAGGTTTGTAACTCTGTACCCCAGAACCTCAATGACTTGAGGGCTACCCTTCAAAAACAGTGGGATGTAAGGCCTCAGCACACAGGAAGTCGACTTATGAACAACATGAGACTTGATGTTCAAAGGTACATGACAAGTTATTGAGATATTAACATTTTTGTTCTGACATAAACATCACTGTTGTTGGCTTTTGTTTCAATAAATATTTTGAGATGAAAAAAATCACCATTATATCCTTTTACTGACAGTAAATGCCATACTTTGATATAATACCACTGTATCGAAACTCCTTGCGTTTTACATAAATTTCACTCAAAAGACAAACATCCCTAACTTTTTTGTGAATAGCATAAGTAATGCAAATTAAATATACAAACAAACCTGTTGTCAACAAGACATAAAAGTGATGTTAAATGTCATTTGGTTATTTCATGCCAAGCAGCAAAGTCACATCAGAGCATAAGAAGACACATCCCTCTAATTACAGAGAACTTGTTTCAACAACAGAGCAGGGAACCATGCTGGAAGCATAAAGCATGTTTTAATACAAGGTTAGTTCTTCATTTCTGCCTTGTGCACTTTTAACCAGAAAATGGAAAATTAGACCCGGGTTCACTTTTATTGTTTAGAAGTACAGCATCAGCATGTTGAGAGATGACTATAAAAAAAACCTGGATTGAGTTTCATGACTGGAACGATATCATTTTGTACAAACTGTTTTTCTGATATACTGAAAGAATGTGAACTCGATTGTGAATTCGATACAAATGTCCCACAGTTATGTACTGCAAAAAAACTTCTCACACCTGAACTAAAAACCTTTTAACTACAAATAAACAAGATATGACCATTATCATCATCTGAACAATTAATGAAAGTCTGTGAACAACAATAAATTAGTTCCCAGAGGTATTTTTAACTCCATTGTTGTAAGGGACTGATAATCCTGGGGGAAAATACAACCACAAAATCTGAACAAGAGACCAAGGCTGTCAGAGACGGCAAGATCCTGTAACTTACCCTGACCTGCAAGTAGTACCTGACGAGTGCATAGCTTTTCCTTTCAGGGTAGGGCAAAGCAATGCACAAGCTCTGACCATAGATCAAAGCTAGTATATAGATAGATCTACGTATGGTCTCACTCACACTGGCCTTCTCCCTTGTCTTTATATCTTATCCAGTTCCTGAGTGTATAAAAGTTAAAATTTGACCTTGACATAGTTTTCTCAAGGTCAAGGTTATCATCTCATTGTCATCCCCTTTGCCGCCCGAGTAATGTTATTTTTATTTCATCTTTCTATCTGCCACAGTTGCGAAGATATTTGGTGGACTAACAGACGGACGAACGGACGAACACACGAACACTGACAATTACAATACATCACCGCTTAGAAGTGTGACGTTATAATACACTACCTGACATCAAATACATTCCTGATTGAGCCATCAGTTAGTTGAGTTATATTAAACATTGGAGCAGCTTTAGTTTAGATGAGTTTAGTTTTGCTGAATTGTCAGCCATGTTGGACTTACCTCACTGCAGCGAGAGAAGAGCAAGACTGGTGACAGAACAAATCAAATCTGTCGAGAGTCCAGTTGAACAGGGGTCAGTGACTTGTGCTAAACTTAACCTGCAGAGCTCAGCGAGGCCTTGTTGCCGTGGCAGATCACAGGCTGGGTGCCACACTGGGACCAGCAGAGCCCAGACTGACACCGCAGTCTTTCTGCCACAGCAGCTCCAGACAATAAACCCGAGTGCTGCAGCGAATTACACAACTATTGTTGATACTGTGCCACAGGCATTCATGCATGTGTGTGAGTGTTGACATAGATATCTGAATATGAGTAGAAGGAACTGGGGCTAGACAGCTGTAAAAGAAGGTTATTGTATATTTTTTCTGACTATAACATCTGTATGTAAACTCTCTCCCCACCTGTATGTCCAGCTCTTGACAGCGTTGAGCTAATGCTTCCTTCTCTGCCAGCACTTCAGTCAGGTCCTCCAGGGCTTTCTTCAGCTGGATGCAAGAAGGAAAAAAATTAACACACACACACAGATTGGATCTAGAACAACATTTCATCATTTGATGCCCAGAGACTTGAGAGCACTGGGACTCTCTTTATATCAGCCCTGTTTTTCTTCAGATAGACCCAGAAGAATAAACATGATGAGCTCTTTGAGATTAGGGTGTCTTTAAAATACCAACATCAGCAAGGAAATGGAATACATTTAAGTGTTCAGTAGAAAATAATAACATCACTAATCAACAGGAAGTATTGATCGTTTTACAAGGTTGTCTGTTGTAAAAAAAAAAAGCTATTAATACTATGATAATTCACAGACTGAACACACACACTAACTGGATTTTGTTGTGTTCGGAATGGTTTATGTTGTAACTACAATGAACATTTTACTTGTTAGGAGAAAGTATCACTTTTGTTAAAATGATAAGAATTTCTTTTAGGCTGACGTCTCTGGAAATAATAAAACTGACCTGCTGCTCTGAGTCCCCTGTCAGTTCTGGGCCAAATGGGGCCATCGTCTCGTTATTCATGAGCTGAGGAGAAAAAAAGTCACTGGACTGATGGATGACACAAACTCATAATAACCAAAAGCCTCAATTCATTTGTTAGCAGACACAAGCACATCTCCTACTCTAACAATAAGTACAAAAGCTGCTGCCGATCGATCTCTGTGTTCAGGGTTAAGTTAAGGTACCAGGGAGGTAAACCTGCTCGACCGTACTTCTGTGAATGCTTCAAATGTCTCTGATCTGTGTGAGGGCAGAGGGATGAACTGACCTCCTGGATGGCTGTCATGACAAAATGCTGCACAGACTCTTCCAAGGTCATGATGATCTGAATATATTCTGGTGATTGAATGAGACACATTCAACAACAAAAACACATCACATTCCTTGTTCATTATGTCTTTCAGGATTTGCGTTCCACTTGGAAACGTAACACTGCTGTCTTTGATTTCCAGGCCAGCCTGCCTGACAGGCTTCGTCAGTGTCTTGGCAGGGCGATAATCAAACATTGTTCTGTGAATCTAACTGGATGTGGATGGAACAATTCCCTTTCTATTTATGCTGCACAGCACAGTGTACACAATTTGGGTGTAACACAGAAGTATCCACATACCTTTTTTACGCTCACATTTGACAGCACAACCCAATATGAGCTGCAGCAGTCTACCCAGCTCCACGGGGTCTGACTGCTCAGCTGCCACGGTAAGATCTGGCAACCGGAAGTCTGAGATATCATGGGCTAAGACCTGATGGTATAGAAGGAACAGAAAGTAAAGTTAATATCAAAATCTTGACACGTAAACATCCGTGCAACCAGACAACTATAAGGATTAATGGATAAAAGACAATTTGTTGGTTGCTATGCTTCAGTACGTCATGACATTTTGTATCAAACGCATCAAATGCTTAATGCTTATTTTGATCACGGTTGCACACTAGAGGCCTGCATAACGAAGTATGTTCAACAAAGCAGAATAGTTTGCAATTATCTGGTTTCACTCAGCCTAACAAATGAAAAGTAATCACGCAAAGTGGTGATTAACCCCATTCACATTAATGAAATAGACTTGCAGCAACAACTTAATTTGAAAATAATGAGGAAACCATAACATTACACAAACATGAAGATGTTAGAGTAGGGGTGTCAAACTTTCATGTTCACCAAGGGCCACATCAGCATAAGGGCTGTCCTCAAAGGGCCAGATGTAACTTATAAATGTAACTCAATGTAACTCAATGTAATGTAAAATAAATGTAACTACAGTACTCCATAATGTTAAATACTCTGAACATATTACAGTACTTATTCAAGTTACAAACATTACAGTGGCAAAGAAACAACTGTTTGTTTGTTTCTGTTTTATAACATAAATCCTTTTAATTTGTCAGGTTATGAAACCCACAGAACTCCATCAACCAAGGATCAAACTATCCAAGTGACTAAAAAAAAATAACATCAAACACAAGTTAGGACATCAACTTGGTTCAAAATGTTTTTTTCTGAAAGTTGAAATGGGATTAATTACTGCATTGTGGGAAATGTTTATGCTCTCGCGGTCGACATAATTTGATGTGGCGGGCCACATTTGGCCCTCGGGCCTTGAGTTTGACACATGTGTGTTAGAGCATCCAGAAAGTTTTCACAATTCGTCGCCTTTTACTTATTTTGTTAAAGCCTTTTTCTAAAATGTAGCTAATTTTTTTTCTTGCAAATTTATTAATAATAAAAAATATGAACAAATGGCCTGCTGAACACAGACTGCTGAAACTTCTCCTCCCTCCTCCCTCCCTGCTGGAGCTCTGTTAGCTCTAAAAATCCAAACTTCGTTCACTTGTGGATGATTGAGGCTACCGTAATCACTGGGACCTTCAACGCTGCAGAAATGTTTCTGTACCCTGTGCCTCAAGACAACCCCATCTCAGCAATCTCAAGAAAATTCTGTGGACTTAATGGCTTGTTTCTGAAAATGCTCTGACATGGGCCATCAACTGTGTTGTCCAAGCAACTGAACTTACCAAAGGTGGACTCCAATCCAACTTTCTGATTAATTTACTTTGGAACAAATAAAAACTAAATAGAAAACCATAAAAAGCAGAACTTTCATATGTGACAGTAGTGGGATGATATCATAATATAAAAGCATAATGAGATGTCTGATGATATCTGCAGCCATGAAAAAAAGACGTCTCACAATCAATGTGCTGAACTCCAAGATGTTCCATAAATGATTTATCTATTTTACAGGAAATTGTTTGGATAGTTAGTCAGTAGGCAGTGGCTTCATTTGTTTTGTCATTGATTTACAAATTCTCTTAAGTTACCACAGTGATGCCCCCAAGAAAGAAGTAATTCAGTGTTATGACACCTGTGTTATGACACTGAAAACCAGGGTTGACCCTGAAGTTACTGCTCCTTTCTATCCACAGCTCGTGCTTTGTGTTACAAGCCCCCGCCTCCTCCGGCTTTGCAGGACATGAAAAGGGCGAAAACTAAAACCTTCACAAGAATATAAAGAACAGGGATTTCAAGCCAGTCATCTGATAACTGGACAGTCGTGTAGACATGTTCACAACCTACCTCATTATAATAATCAACCACCATCTGAAGGATCTTCTTCAGGTTGTTCATCTGTAAAGAGACAAAAATGTTGTGAAAATCTTGGTCAAAATATAGACAAATAAATGAAGACATGGATTCCCTTTTTACATGAGTGTTGCAGCTATTCTATCAGGGTGAGGATTATTACCAGTTTAAACCACCAAACAGTTTTATCTTACAACCACGGTCTTCCCACCCATTATTGCCTCCAATGTACTTGTTTACTGAAGAAATGCCAATATTAATGTAGCTAGAGACTTGTAAACGACTACATTTGCCGAGGTAGATTCTCACACTGCAATCACGTGTTAATGACTGATGAGTTAATGTGGTTAAGAC
Organism: Antennarius striatus; assembly: GCF_040054535.1. Lineage (NCBI taxonomy): Eukaryota > Metazoa > Chordata > Actinopteri > Lophiiformes > Antennariidae > Antennarius > Antennarius striatus. The sequence continues at coordinate 14,343,091 of NC_090782.1, read as the reverse complement.
ACTGCTGGACGGGGCTCTGCCCAAATGTGTTTTGCAGGATCTTAGAAGGAAATAAACAACTTTTAGTTTGTATCCTGTGACTTTCCAACTGTGACTGGTCCAAATGGATTCTGTGAAAAGGGATCCACCGGGGAGAAAAAACAACTACTGGCCCCAAAAAATGAATCACATTCATTTTTTTCTAAATCCTGACTTTTTGGTGTCAGAGCGAAGTCAGGAGGTACAATGTGTGTACGTGTGTGTGTGTGTGTGTGAGTGTGTACCTTCAATCTCCAGTTATCCTCAACATCTGCTTTGATACGACTGAGCCAAACATCTGTGAACCAAACCGGGTCTCTGCAGAAAACACAGCAAAAACAGAAACATAATGTCAACAGTTGACTCACAAGTGACATCTCAATGAACTGTGTGCTCTTCAAGTTCAATTTCTTCTACATAAAATCAGATACTGCAGTTTACTTTTTATAAACCTTAGAACTTTTTTGTAACTTGGAAAGCTCAAGTTATTTGGTACAGCCTTCATAACCCATTTTAAGTAATGACTGAAGTGTTCTTTCATTCAGACGTAGATGGAGATTAACAGTGATAGTAAACTTAAAGAGAGTGTTTCATTCAAAGGAGGGAGCCTCACTACTTGCTCATGATCAAAAATGTCTCGATGAGTTTTGATTTGTTTTGAACTCTCAAAGATGGTGTTAGAGGATAAATAATTGTCTCCCTGCTCAACAATTAAAATAATGAGAATCAATAATGGCGCCGATAAAATAAAAAAGAATCTGTTGATGATGTTTCACAATTTGATGCTTTAATTCATTAAAAAAAAGAAAAAGACAAAAAAGAATTTGAAATACAAACAGATATTTTTTAGAACTTTTCAATGTGTCATCTCCAGTCTTTAACCCGAGAGGACCCACGGTGACACCGGTGTCACCGTGGGTCCGCTTTGAATGTCCCTGTCCTTCATTATAAAGCTTTATGTCTGATTTTAACTCATAAAGTCCCGAAGCAAAGTATACTCAATATCCTGGTATCATGACCATGTGACAGTCGTGTCTGTGACAGAAAGCAATCTCTCCAAAACAGTAATAAAATAATAATAAAATAATAATAAAACTTATAACAATAAAATTTATTGTTTTGGAAAAAAAACTTCAGAAATGTGTTCTATATGGTCCACTTGGTCTGTGGTATAACCCACATAATTTTCCTGTAAGGATAAAAGGGTGTGGGTTCTCTAGGTTTAAAAATGTATTCAAATAATTAAATTCATAAATGAACGCAGCAGATGTGGTGAACTTTTACTGTATCTTTGTGCACGTCCTCTCACATTTGATGCAGGGCCTGACACATGGCTGCTCCAGTGGTCAGCTCTCCCACTGTCCTGCAGGGTGCAGGAGTGTTGAAGGTTTGCAGCTGTGAGGAGGAAAAAAACAGCCTCCTCAAGAGGATGAACACACAATCCACGAAGCAGACAACCAAGTTTACAATAAGGAAGGTGATGGGTTAGGGTCAGGGGTCATTGTCTCCCTTTACCCCTAGATCAGCGGTCCCCAACCACTAATTCTCATTATTGTAATTACTATTATTTGATTGACTTGTTCACCTTTCTATTGGAAATGATCAATATTTCTCCTGCGTTGAATGCGCTGATTGTAAATCGCGAAATTTCAAAATAAACCTCATCAGTGCTGTCACTTGAATCGAGTTTTTAATGTAATTATTTCTTATAATTATTTCGTTTACAGAGACGAAATAGAGATGTTGATTATCAATTTAGGGGAAAAAAAGTTTGTTTATTGTCTGTTGATATCTACATTTGACATAAAACCACTGCGGATGATTTATTATTAGACTCCAGCTGTCCTGGAGTCATTAATGATTATCGATCAAATGAAGGCCGGTCCGTGGTGCAAAAAAACAGGTTGGGGACCGCTGCTGTCCAACATTCCTCGCCGACCCGGCATGATTCCTGGGAGGAAACTTCCGTGACTCTGGGATTGTAACTAATTCATGAGGTTCGTTTCTAACCGGAGTAAATCGGTGTCGGATGATCCTGATGTGAGAGCCGACCAGCCACCAGCCACCACACCAACCAGGGACACAGGTGTCAGCGACACGTAGAGAGGTACACGGTGTTTACAATGGAGCTACATCCCATAAACATACCGGTTAATGGGATTAACACGCTATGACCAGAGCTGAAGCTGCGGGTTGTCGTCTTTTGACCTGATCTGTCTACCTCAGTGTTATAACGTATTATAATGTATTATAATGTATTCATGGGCCAGAGGCGTCCTCCTCTTCCTCCTGAGGTAAACCACGTCTTCCTCACTGACACAGACGGAGAATAGCAGCTCCAAACCAAGCTAATAAATATATCTGACATCAATTATTGTTATCAATTATTACTGCATTTTATCTCAGCTAACACACCTACAATCAGACGTGCGGACCCGCTTCTATGTTTTAGTTCAATGAGACGACACATGACGTTAGGCAATAACATTAAAAACACAACAAAACAACAACCCTCACCCATTTAAGGAGGCTGTCCGTCAGGTCCGTTTTATTCTCATCCATTTGTTCCGATTTAGCTTCAAGCTAAAGTATTTTCCACCTGTCAGCAAAGCTCTTCCGCTCCTTTCCTCTGCATTTGACCTCACCTGCTGCAAAAGGTAAATCCCTAGCGACAAATGCGTAGAGTAGTACACCACAAGGACTAAACCGCCGTAAAAGTAGCTTAAAATGTACGTGAATGGCGTATCTCAGTCCTTTGACGTTTCTCGACCAGCAGCCTGGAGTTGAGGTGAAACAAGGGGGAACATACGTAATCCAATCAGAGTAGAGATCATTGAAGATTGACTGATGTTGCCATGGCCTGCAGCCAATCAGCGTAATTTACTTTTTTACACGCCCCCGTTGTCTGGACAAAATCAGAACGATTCGTAAAATCAAATTCGTTCGCATTATCAATGGACAGTTTCAGTAATGAAAGATACTGAATGAGTTTAATTTCATAAATTGATAATATTTGCTGTGTTACTCTGTTAATATTACGTTATGACGCATTCAGGTAGTAAATAGAAGCGGGCGCGCAGAGCTAATGGTAAAGAAAGTACAGGTGAAGGAAACACTGCCTACTTACATGGGAAAGGGAATTCTAATGTGTTATACAGAGGTAAAGGTAAAGTATGACACCCCCGCATCACTGTCCTGAGTGTTTAGAAGGATGAGTATTTATTTATACTTTTCATAATCATAAATCAACTAAACATTTCATTTCCAGCAGATATTTACATAAAACATGCAAATGGTGCAGACAGGTATCTCTGTGTAAATTATTTGTAGGCAAGTTGTGTGACTCATTATTAGATAAACCTGACTGATGGAGGCTAATATTGTAGGAGGAAATGTAAGAAAAAGAATGGTTTAACACATACAGTATCTCAAGGCTAAAACACAGATAATTAACATATACTGTAGGTGGTTACAAAATTATTTGATCTTGATAATTTGCATAATTAACACAATTAAAGCTAAAGAAACCCACACTGAGTAGAATAGGTCCTTCTAATAAATCTAACACTGCTAAAGAAGATTGTATGGGAATTTTAAATGTTTTGAATAGATGTTTTTGATATGATAAATCAGAAAAACTGAAAGTGTGTTTTTCACCAGAGTTATGCAAAGAGTGAGCTGTAGAAAAAAAATATGTGGCATAAAATATGAACAGAGCCATGCTTATATCCAACGTCTCGTACACTATCACAGAAAGCATGTTTGGTACACGACACCCGTTTAAGCAAGTGACATTCATTCAGTGTATATTTTTCATCTCCTGTCTCCATTTATCATCCTACAGGCCACAACACTTTCTCTCAATTGAAGTTTGTTTCACGTCGGATTTTTGCAACCTACAGTGAAAGGCTCTCTAAAGTCAACCTGAACCAACAGGAAAATTGATACATTAAAGATATTTTTGTATGCTGAGTACAAATAAAATTTTAATTCATACTATCTATGCATTTCAGCCTGCATCGTGTAGATGTTTAAAGTATTTCCTGACAACAATCAGCTCTCAAACAGCTGCTAAAAGCTTGAAGATATAACCATGAATTATCTATCATGGATCAAATAAATCTCTCACATTATCCACATATCTCAGATGAAGCTGTGTGTGATTCAGTCTGAAAGGATGCTGAGCACTGATGATGCTGATTTATTTATTAACAACCCTTAGGGTGTATACAGGGTGTATACAGACTTTTCAGGAGTCTGAGGGTAAAGGTCTTATTTTGCACGAATTGTAAAGCCCTCAGAAGCAAATTGCCTTTGAGCATGAAGACTCAGACAGCAGAAATGGGTCAGTCTGGTTGATCAGTAACTTGCTTTAGTTTATATTGTCAGGCAGCAGTTCTTCCCCCTGAGACTCAACGACTACCTGTCTGCTCGCTTGACTATACACAGCTCTGTCCCAGTGAGTCTCATTAAATGTTACTAAACAAGTTTAATTTGAATATTCACATTATTTCTTGGAGTTTTATCTATTTGTAAAATTGTTCAACTGCCCACAAATAGACAAGACTGAGCACAAATATACAGTAATTACTTTTTGAGTACGTATTCGCTATGGACCCCAAGAAAGTGACAGAGAAAAGAGGAAAATAAAAGACGAAGAAAAGAGTTTTTGTTGTCCATACAAACAAAGCAAGAGATAATAGAAAAGCATAAGAAAGGGATGCGTTTGGTTGATCTCGCCAAAGAATATGGCCAAAAATCTACAATCACCACGTTATTAAAACAAAAGCAAGTTTAAGGAGTTTAAGGCATCACATGGTTGTTAGAGAGGTTCAAAAGAAGGACTGGAATTCACTCTGTTGTTCGGCATGGTGAGATAGGAGCGCATGAACCAAAGAGGGCAAAAACAATGAGGACAGTTGTTAAAAGGTAAATGACCATCATTATTATTCTTTACTCTATTCTTTGTTTTTTACATCATGCACAACTCTCATTTATTGTGTAATAATCTAATTGTAACATGTATTTGTTACATGTTTTGATGCATTTTTATGCTTTATAAAACATTTATGTCGAAATTTTTGTGGGCTTGGAACGGATTAGGGCATTTGCATGGAAAACGTGTCTCTACTTAAGTAATTTTCTACTTACATAATTTCTTCGGGAACCAATTAATTTCGTAAGTAGAGGTACCGCTGTATATAAAATACCCCAAAGTGTTAGTTTCACATCAGCTATATGAGAAAATGAAGCTGAGGATGTTCTTGGATCCTCTATTGTTGGCATTTCTTTGAAATGAAGGAGACATTGAACAGACATTGATGACATGTGTACAGAGTGGAAATAATCTCATAGAAATAATCATAACTTTTCTCATGAGAGGGTTTTTTTTTGTTATCCTTTGAAACCCAGATGATTTGGTAGTGACATGATTACCCTTCAAACTAAAATGCTTCTGCAAACAAACGTTAAAGACATTACGCCACGGTCAATGTCAGATCGAGAGCTTGATCTAACTAAGTACAACATTAGCAGTTAGGATTACTAATAGAACACATAACTTTTTTATTAGCGATTGGTTACACCACATGAACAGAGGTCTGTTACAGGACTCTGTAACGTTAACCTGAACAAACTGCACCTGCCCCACCTATCTTATTCTTACCCCCAAGTCTATCAAGTCTATCAATAACAGGGACACAATATTTACAGTAAATACATGTTGTCCTGCCTGAAAAATCTGCATCTTGTGTGTAGAATATAATGTCATGACTGTTGGATAAAAAGAGTTTATCTTTGGCTCTGCAGCTCCAGCTCAGTAACTTATGAGAGTCAATCAGACTGTTAGTCGGAGAACACAACAGACAACAGATGTCATTCTGGAGCCCCACGCACGGCGTGTTCTCTCTCTTACCTTCAGTCAACAAACTGCACACAAGCTCTGCACATTTCTTTTAGCTGTAATGAATGTGGACTACACATGCCCAGCCCTTCTCCTCTGTGTGTGAAAGTATCAGGTGGTGCCATTCTGCCTTGAATGTGATATCAGGTTAGATCGGAGGACAGATGTAAATTCCCCCACTGTTTTCTGACAACAGGTTTGGTAACAGGAACACCACTTGTTGTAACCTCAAGAATCTATTACCATGGTTTGGTTAACACACCTCGTTGCCCAACTTGGAACACTTTGAGATAGAATTAACCTCTAACATCTCTTCTACATTCATCCAGATCAGACTACCCGTGTGATGCATGACCGCTGCAGGGCATTGTGAGTGAATAGCTTCAGGAGTTATTTGTAGTTTTCCATCGACTGTAAGAACAAACTGTCTCGCATATACGGTACCTTCATCAGATTACATTCTTCTGGCTGCAGATGGCACATCACGCAAAAGCAGAGATGTTTGATGGCATCCGAGACTTTTGGACTGTGGACTCAAAACTCCAGTCCTGTTCAGCAGGTGTTTACATAGCCTAAGTGTTATTGTCTAAATTTATTGTCGCATCAGGAGTTGGTTCACCTGTGCTCACAATCTCACAGTTCAGGTTTAGAGCTCTTAAATCAAAATCAACAAATAGATATTTCATTTAAATCCAATTTCATCATTTATTTAAAGCTAATGATGTCCATAGAAACACTTGATGGTCCGATACTTTGTACTGTATGTGTGTAGGGGGCAAAATAAATGTCACATTTGGTTTTTCTTTTTAACATAATTTTTTTCCAAAAAAGGAACATTAAAAACATCTATTTGGTGAGTTTCAGATATACTGATAAGGTCAACAGGCCAAACTGGAAAAGGTTTGAAAAAATGATTGTCAGAATTAAAACTGTTTACCAAGACAAGAATCTATTCACGAAAGTCTCACATTCAGTAAGTATTACAGTAGGTATTATTCATCATGTAAAGATATTACATCAAAAAAACACAGGAAGTAACAGCTGATACACATAAACACACCTAGAGTGTCGGATGACAGAAAAAAAAAAAAAGACAGTTTCTATTTCGACACCAACAAACATTAACATCAATGTGTGTTGCTGCACCAGGCTGCTGCATTCCTGAACATGCGTAGCCATGGTGACGGTGTGAGAGATGCTCTGAAGTCCCTCGGGGTCCAGGGCCACTGCCAGCTGAGGGTACAGCGCTCCGGGTGGGGCATCACGGCCAGGTGTCTCCCATCCCTGGAGCAGAGCCCTGCTACACCCTGTGGGGAGCCGTTAGGGTTCAGAGGGTATTCTTCAGTGGGCTGACCCTGGTCGTTAAGGTAACGTAAAGGGGCGAGCCCACCAGAAACGATCCGGTCCTGGACCTGGGGGCTCTGGAATTTCATCAGCCCTGTGAAGAAAGAGGTTACGGGATAGTGAGTCGCAAACACAGCTGTCAAATGAAAAAGTTGGCTTGAGACGTGAAAGTCGGCACAGAGTTGCTGTAGTGCAAGTTCTGGGTCTTAAAAATGTACATTAAGCACACAGATCTCATTTCTGTCCCTATCACCAATGATAATGTACTGTTCAATGAGGCACCTGATCAGGTTATAAAAGACTCTAGACCTGAAATTATCCGTTATTTTATCACATCATCGTGTTTATAGACCAGTACTTCCAGATTCATTGAGACATGGCATCTTCTTATGATTAATACCTCCTCAGCTGTTAAACTGTTTAATAATAAAGTTAGTGATATTACCACATTTCAATTTGGCCTTTTAAATATTAGATCACTTGCTTGTTAACGATGTAATTCTTCAGCATGGTCTGGATATGACTGCATTATGTGAAACATGGCTGAAACCAAATGTTTCCTTACCGTTAAATGAAGCTTCGACACCTGATTTTACATATGCTCATGCTGCAAAGACCGATAAACAGGGTGGAGGGGTTGCTTTGGTTTATAAATCTATTCTTACCATGACTTCTAATCTAGATTTTAATTTTAACTTCCTTTAGGCTCTTGTTTTAAAGCCATCGCCTAGTAGTATACAGACCGCCTGGTCCCTATTCTTTGTTCTTAGAAGAATTTGGTGAATTCATCTAATTACTCATTCTGATGAGGTTATAGTGACTGGGGATTTTAACAGTCATTTCAATAAGGCTCGTGATCCTTTGTGTAAAGCATTCTTAACCCTCCATGACATATTTGGTTTCACTCAGTGGGTACATGAAGCAACTCATCTCAGTGGTCATACCTTAGATCTGATTCTATCCCATGGTATAGATGTTACAGCTGCGACTCTCTCCTCTTATGTCAGTGACATCTGACCATTTTCTTATTACACTTAAAGCAGCCTCTTTTTTTCCTGATGTAGTTACTACTCTCCATATCGGCTTGTCAGCGTCATCTAGTTAGTGAGCTGTCTGGTGACTCACTCTACTGGATGGATCAGCGTGCTTTTGTCATACATTTACTATTGTACTTGTTACTGTTATTGTTGTTGTGTTGTTAACCTGTACATGTGATACCTATTGCTTCGTCTGTCCACTTTTAGTCTACCTGAGGTTTCTCCCATCCATTTTTTTCCCTGTTAAAAGGGTTTTGGGGGGGGGTTGTCCTTTATCTGGTGTGAGGGTCGTACTGCACGCAGTAAACAAAAGTCAGAGAGATTTAGTCCATGTGCAGATTGTAAAGCCCTTTGAGACAGTTTATGTGAATCTGAGCTATATAACAATAAATAAACTTGAAACTTCATTATCATTCCATGCTGCTAGCCTGCCCTGAACAACAACTGACCGCAAAGAGTTTGGAGAAAGCATGAAGAGTGTAAAACAGGGTCGACTTCATGATTGACTGCTGTTCAGTACCTTCTCCATGTGCAACCCAGACTCCGAGAGCTGAGCCCTCCATGCCTTTGAGCCAGATGGATGGGGACTCCTGGATCCCGACACTGACAAAGCGAGACTCAAACCTGCCGGACTTGTTATGGGTCAGTACCACTTCAGAGTCTGAGGGACAATTGGAAAGCAATTTTAATTCTGAAACTGCTGTCAATTTTTGATGACTGTAATTTGAATTTACAACAAAACTGTTCTTGACGATACACTAAACTTTTCTTCTTACCTGCTCCATCCTCACTCTCTCCCACCCAGCCCAGCAGGGCGAGCAGCTGGCAGCCGTTACACACACCCAGACTCAGGGTGTCGTCCCGCCGCCGGAAACGTTCAAACTCAGCTTTAGCCTTGGGGTTATAAGCCACAGTCGCAGCCCAACCTTTTATGAAAGACGATTGTATCAGATTGTTTGTTGTCTAACAGTGAGTGTGTGTGTGTGTGTGTCTGTGTGTGTGCGTGTGTGTGCATGTGTGTGTATTTATTTGCCTTTAGCTGATCCCAGGACGTCTGCGTAGCTGAATCCGCCAACAAACACAACCACTTTGAAAGAGTCAAGAATCAGGGAGCCAGAGCAGAGGTCCTGCATGGTGACATCCCACACCTGTACACAGAAGTAGAAGACTCATGTACACCTGGTATATAACATAGCTAGCTAATCAATCCCTAAGTATTCACCTCAAAGCCAGCCATATGCAAAGACACAGACATCTCTCTGTCTCCATTACTTCCCTCTTCTCTGACCACGGCGACACGAGGCTGCCCTGCAGGTGACAGAATACATCAAGAAAGCCAAGGGGAAAAAAAATGGAATAAAGATCAGGATTGTCACGTAACTGGACCACTCAAATTATTCCTAATATTTTAGATTTTGAATACATTAAAATAGAAATCAAAGAATAAAGCATGAATAGTTTCACCTACTTTTTCCGAAGACATTAAGTTTAAGTTTCAGTTAACTGTCATGCACGTTCATTTCATTTTGTAAAACCTAGATTTAAAAGTTCAAGTTGTGCCCTAAAAACCTTCTCTCGAGATATATTCCACTCAGAGTGAATCTAAATTCAACTCATCACCATGTTGACGAGAAAAATAAAAGAAATAAAGATTTCAAATAGCAAGAGACATCATTTGTCTATGTTCTGTCTGTGTAGAAGCTTTTGTCTGAAAACAAATTCCATGCTCAGAATTAAGTTGTGTTCAAGCCGCAACCGTAGAAACAAAAACATAAATGGCTAAAAATCCATAGATACGTACGTTTCAACACTTTTTTAAAAGCAGTTTTTGAGTTCGGACATCAATATGATGAAAACTGTAAAATGTAACCTTGAATCACAGTAGATCTTAATGAACATTATCAGTCTAGTTTTGTCTTACTCAGCTGGCTCATGATGGGCATTTCGGAGGCGTCAAAGGAGAGTTTGAAGTAAGGCTGTGTTCTCCTGGCTAATCCTTCTTCCTCCTGATTGACACAGACCTCATTGGCCTGGAGGCGCTCCAGTTGGAAACTGGTGCCCTCCCACAGTGCTCTCAGGTTTGGCAGCAAATCGTTGAGTACTTCCTGTCCATCCACACGAACACTGACCTGAGATGCACGTTGGGCAGAGCAGAAAGTGTCGGTCACAGTTGAGAAGAAAAGTACTTGAGGAACTTTTTGAACTTGACGTCTCACCACAGCCTCTGGTCCGAAGGCACAGGTCCTGCCGATACGACGGCACTGCAGGCCTGCGTCTCTGTATCTCTGACACACCGTTTGTTCATCGGGCTGTGACACCTCCAGAATCAGACCCAACTCCTCACTGAACAGCAGCTCCATGACTGTGCAACATCGTGTGAGTTTAAAACATAAATATCCCACTCATGCAAATGTGACACCGATACCGAAAGACACATCAAGTGACTAACCTCCAGCTCCTTGTGAAGACAACTCAATAATAATCCCACGGTTTCCTGCAAACGCCATCTCCAGTACGCAAGTGATGAGGCCTCCATCGCTGATGTCGTGTCCAGCACTCAGCAGATGATCTACGAGAATTAAAATCAATAAAAAAAAACACCCTTTTCAACCTCTGTCCACTATTTTACATACCAACGACTGTATTAATTTTAAGACATGACAACGGATTGTGTTGAGTACTGAAAATTTATTTAATCATTATCCAGGTTATAATAAGACGTAAGATGTAGAGCCGCCACATCCAGCTGCTTTTGGCAGTACATATAATTAACCACTTGGTGGCAGTGTATAACAGCAAACAGGGGGCACCATCACCCATCCAGACATACTCTCAATTCTCTACAGGGTTACAGGAGGTTGGAGCCAAACCATGATGACCACAGGCTTTATATTAAAACGTGAATTCAGTGTGAAGCTAAAGAAAAGTATGCTCGAGAACTCAATGGCATTAATTTATTTTTCATTTCATTTCTGTTGGCAAGCTCACCCCGTATGAGCGTCTGCGTAGTGTTGAAGCAGGCAGTCAATAGTTCTGGCTTGTCCAAGTCAGGGGAACAGTCTCCCAGCTGGCTGAAGCACTGAGCGAGGGCAGAACCTCCGAGTCGATGATGACCTGAACTGACAGGAACCCACAGCAGCACGCCTGCAGACACGAGACAAAGGGTCGGAGGCAGACCATCTGTTACTATGGAGAAGGTCTGTGTGTTTTATTTATGTGTGAGAGAAAACTCAGCAATGGCTTGATGAAATATGGATAATTGTATTCATAAGTCATAAAAATGTAAAAAGACTCATTTCAGTGGCTGTGTTTCTGTGTGTGAAATACCTTTGCCCTCTGGATCCTGGAGATCGGGCGTCACAGTGGCCGTGATATCAGGACAAACAGCATACGCTGAAATAACTAGAGCACCTGAAGCAGTGGGGGAGCCATGAGTACCAAAGACAGAGACACACACACGCAGATGGATGGACGGACACACAGTACCTGGAGCTTTGACCGTCTCTGTTCCCACTCTGGCTGCCATACTTAGAGAGTCTTTCCCTCCATCGATGGCCACGCCCAACTGACCCATGACCTCACACATAGCTTTGCAGGCATCCCAAAGACAGGCTCCTTCACCGGGAAGTTTGGCCGCCCACATCCAGTTACCACTACACTTCACATCCTGAAACAAACACAAATTTACTAAAGTGCTTGAGGCGGAAATAATCATCTTCATTATAAAATGAAGATCCTGTAAGTTATTATACAAGTTTGAACAAAGAAAATTAATATTCAGCAAAAGGAACCATCGAGTCATCCCCCATCATGAGGTCACCTTTAGAGCGGTGACTCTTGCGAACACCAGATTGGTCAGAGCTTCTCCAACAGCCATGCGAGCCCCCGCTGCAGGACACACCAGGCCTTTAATTGGCTGCTCCCCGATGGCGGTAGCAGCTCCCTCCAGGTTGAATGGCGACAGAGCAACAACAGCCACGTCGGCCAATGGGGTGTGAAGAGGGCCGACGCATTGTTGCTGGGCAACCAACCCAGTCACGGAGCGGTCCACCTGGGAGAGGAGAGGGAGTCGAGTTTTTAAGTGTCTGCACACGCGCCTTTTAAGAGAGCAGAAGTCAAGGATGTAACACACGCACACGCACACACACACACACACACACCTTGTTGGTCAGGTAGCGTTTGGAAGCCACAGCAGGCAAACGTAGAACTCTGTCCAGCGCGGCTCTGACTGTCAGCCCAGCAGGAAGAGCCAGCGGTTGGCTGTTCCACTTCAGACGCTCCATCTTAAAGACTTTCTGGGGCATCTTCCCCAGAACCCACTCCAGCTGCAGATCCACTGGGGGGCGCTCGCCATCTCCCTCGTCACTCACCAGCACAATCTGCAGGACGGTGACATCAATGCGACCATGCCGATCACGAGTGTGTTTTCACGTGCTGATGCAGTGTGTGTGGAATGATGGGTACACAGTGGAAGCGTGCCTTTCCGTCTCCGGTGATGTTTCCTACAAAGTCGACGGGACACTTCTCTCTCTGACAAACCCTCTCCAGGAAGCACCTGTCGGGTGGGCGGAGCAGCAGGGCGTTGCTCTCTTGATACTCCGCCCCCCACAGCTCCAGCACGCTCAGCGTGGGGTCGCCCTTCTGTAAAACGAAGAGAGGGAGTAAAACGAGTGAGATAGAAAGAGAATCAACACAACTGTGTGGTCGTGGTCGATGTCTTGACCTTGAATCTACTGCTGTAGATTACGGCTCCGGCCGGCTCGCTGAGCTCCTTCAGCACATTACCTGTAGACGACAGCGTGATTCAACATGTTTGTCTCTTTAACCAAGTGTCCCACTGGTCCTTTGTGTTGTACCGTTTCCTCCTGCTCCTTGATCATGTATACTGCATATCGGATTCCCGCCACTTCTTTCCAGGCAGGCCCTGAGAGTGCGATTCATCTTCTGCTCCATCTCAGCATCTCCCCTCTGCACCGCTCCCAGATCCCTGTCGCTGGAGTTGTCGCCCTGGACCTGTAGGGCCAAAACATACTAGAAAAACCACAAAAGAGAGGTAGTCGCTCATCTGGATCACTTCCACCAACGTACCTCTACAGAAGAAGCTGCTCCTCCTCCCACGCCGATTCTGTACACTGGTCCTCCGATCTTCACCACTTCCATTCCTGATCAACAAAAAGAAGAGCCGAGGGGTGCCGTGAGTCATTGATCGATGTGTGTAAATATAGCTATATTGATCACACAGATTTACAACATCACCAGTCTCTGCCTCTTCTTTCTTTACGTGGGCATCTTCAATTGAACCAAGACCACCACTGAACATGATCGGCTTAATCCACTCTCGCCGCTCTCCGTTGTCCAGACGCATACCGAAAGACCGGGCAAAACCTACAGGATGGATTTAGACAGAAAATCAACTTAAAGGAAATAAAAGGAAAAAAACATGAGGAGAAACAGGTATTTGAGTCACCAAGTCAGATTATCTGATGAGTCTTTTTTCCAAAAGTATATCACTGATCAGACAAGATTAAAGAACAGGTCTTACATGGTTCTATCATTTGGCAGTATATTTAGTAGTGTGTGTATACCTAAAATACCTACAACTAAAGCATTTCACAAATTAATCATTACCTTTCAAATGCAATTAAATTCGAACAATAAGTGGTAGACGTTTCAATAGAGACTACTCAAACAATTTGAGCTTAAAGAAATAGTAACTGGTTGACCCTTGTGATTCTGCTATCATCAGTTACTCTACAGTCACAGGTCTTATTCTTATTATTTACCTGTTCAAACGCAGGTTTTGATTCCAGTGAAGGTTTATGATTACTAATTGAGAAATACGTGGAAGGTTAATGAGTTACTGAGAAGTTATCCTCCTTAGCATGACCGACCTGCCAGGACAGGTTCTCCAAACTTGTTTCCGTAGTCTGAGGCTCCATCACTGGCTTCAACAGCCACCTGCAGCGGCGGGGCGAAGCTGGACGGGTACTCCCAGCCCTCTCCTGAAGACTCCCACGGGAGGACGTAACCTGAAGTGAAGGACATAGTAAACGGGCAAAACAATGACAAATCCTTAGAGGAAGAGAGTGTAGAAGAGTGCATCACAGACCTGGTACGTTCAGGTTGCCAAAACAGTATCCTGCAGTGCCAGCGATGACGTGACCTCCTTTTCCTGCGCTCTGGACGTCTCTGATGCGACCTCCCGTCCCGGTGGTGGCACCACTGAATGGAGCCACACCTGTAGGTCAGATGGGATGGACTACGATTGTTATCAAGACAATGCAAGGGGTTAAAAAACAAAATTGGTGTATGTGGTGTCCTGACCTGTCGGGAAGTTGTGTGTTTCTGCAGTGAAAATAACGTGTCTTAGGGAGTGCCGGGTCTCATAAGGACTGGCTTGAGATGGATCTTTAGGGTAGAGACATTTCAGCTCCATCCCCTTGATACCACTGGACACACACACGCACACACACACACTCCAAGCTGAGTCATTGTAAACAGAATGACGTACATAAAAGAACACTTTCCCAATCATACCTGCTGTTGTCAGAGAACTTGATGACGTTGTTCTGGTTGCTGTACCGCTGGGTGTCCATTATCAGACTGAACAGAGTCTCTTCCTGCTCTTGCCCATCGATCTCCATCCGGCCCTTGAAGAACCAGTGACGGCTGTGCTCACTGGATCACCGCAAAAACACGAGAGAATCAAAAACCTGACAAAGACCTACAGACTCAACCGACATGTACGACACAAAGACGTCCTGCTGATGTGCTCGCTGCTGGAAAACCCCACCTATTGGACTGGGCCAGGTCGAAGCACTCCACACTGGTGGGGTTCCTTTGAACCCTCTGGAACATCGATGTGTAGTAATCCAGATCCCAGGAGTCAAAGGCCAGACCTGCGTCAAAACACATGATGAGACCCGGCGAACGAACCCCAAGCAGTAACAAAGATCATTTGTGCGATCAAATAGCAGTGGACAAGTTGTAGAATTAATCAAAACACGCACAAACACACACACGCAGCTATATATTTATATCATGCGATAACTGCATTTTAAAGAAGAAATCCAACGGCAGACAAACTTTTAATGTTCAATCAGAGGTCATTTCAATATTTGGGGCAAGTTCTAATAAACGATTACCATTTAAGCAACGCAATGTTTTTAGATAATGTAATGTCACCTATAAGAAGTCGTCCTTTTTACAAAAGACTGCATTCAAAATCAAACGAGGGAGCACAATAGTGAATGTGAAATTGACCCTACAGGGAAGTTCAGCAGCTACGCTGTGTCACTAATCAGCTCACTTCATCTGTTGAAGGAGAGACTATTAAGTATGAAGGGAAATTATTCTCGTGTGTTTGGGCAGCTTGAGAATATTAATGAGGCTGGACAGACGGGAGTAAGAGCACGAGCTGTGGCAGCAGTACCTGCACACTGGCGGCTTATCATCATCTGATGCTGTGAAAAACATTTGTGGTTGACAACATAAAAAATTTGAAAACTTCAGTCTTAAGGAGATTCCTGTCCAGAAAAGCTCATTTTGTATCTGACTTCATTAATCAGATGGAACTCTTCTCTCCGTTTGGCTTCAATTTGCTTTCACATGACGTGAGATGCAGCCACTAATTAATTACAAGCATGCACGTGCGAGATAATGAGCAGCATCACTGCTGTCCTGTGACTTGAGCCAGTGAAGTGATAAAACATGTGACAGCACCAGAAGCATACACAGTGTACTCACAGAGAAACGCAAGACTGAAAAGACAAAGACAGAAAGACAAAAGATTGGAAGAAGAGTATTAAAAAAGGGCTGATACTGAAGAGAAAAACGATTCTTTACTAATTGTAAGTGCCGTCTCACCAAGATCGTCATTCGCCTTCTCCAAGGCTGCACGTCCCTTCCCCAGGATGTCCACCTCAAACACGGGCTGTGGTTTGATTTCCACTGTGAAGGAGGTGATGGGACGCTGATAGATGCATTCTGTCATGCTGTCATGCAAACACTCAATCAGCTTCTTTATATCGCCATTCAGTTCCTTCACACTCTGTCCATTCCTGGGCTGGAGGACAGAGAAAGACAGTTCTCATGAGAAGCAGGGGAAACTAAAGCCAATGCTTTAGTAGATTCTTCTTCTGTTTGTGTGTGTGTGTGTGTGTGCGTGCGTGTGTGTGAACCTTGATCAGAAACCTGCGAGACACCTCCACCCGTGTGACATGTGTGAGGCCGACACTCTGGCAGATGGACACGGTGTTTGTGGACCAGGCAGTGGAGAAGTTCAACCTGAAGAGCAAAATGACATCACACAGTTTGAGGATTTACTTGATGACTTCTTCCATCACCATCATCACTAGTGAAGAAAAATCAATTTTGATGATACTAAACTAATATCCATTACTTATTTTTAAAATTGCAAATGATAAAAAAAAAATCTAGTTGTTCCATCAGGAATCTCATGATACTGACATGGCAATGTCAGATATTAATATAGAAAAACATTTTTATCTTTTAATGGACTTCATTAAAATAATAATTCATGAATTGCTGCACATATAGTCATCTAGTCGGAAAAATAAGAGTGTCACCAAAAAAAAAAAATCAAAGTATTGATGATTAAACTCTACATAATTTCATGGTTGGGGGATAAGATCCAGAAGAAATTGTGAAGTAACACAACCTCCAGGGGCCAAAGATGGGGCCTCTACCATGTCATGTTCAATAGTCTTTCAGTTACTGTGTTACAATATCACTTACATAATTCCCACAACTTATATTTCATGGCCCGATTGTTTCCGATTGATCAACTTCTGTTTAAAGGTAACAACCGACCATGTCAACCTGCTAATAAATAAAATTCTGATTTTATTCACTCAACTAGATATTGATTCCACTTTAATATATAAACGCACACAGAGCCATACGTGACAGGTGGTACCTGGGTCCTATCTCCACCAGCTTCTCTCCGCTGCCCTCTGTGAGGTTTGGACTCTCAGACAGTGGCTCTATCTGCAGTGGGGGGCGAAACAGCCAGAGGAGAACCTCCCTCTGCTCGGCACTGAGGCTCTGGCAGCCTGCAGCAGACGGCGAGAGGAAACGGTGATAGGTTGGCAAAACGGATAAACGGAGACGACAGACGGAGTGTGGAAAATTTTCACACCATGCAAGCATTTCACGCAAGTGCTACGTTTTTAGCTGCCACACACTCACCCGTTAGCTCCACATTGTAGCACAGCTCAGAGGTGATTGACAGGTGGGGGTAGAGCTTCGCTGCCCTCTGTAAGGCTCGCCCACTCACAGCTTCATTACTGTAAAACCTCACTACAGCCATGACTGATGGAGACACAGAAATGAATCCAGTGCTGAGATTGAGAGACCTTCATTAATGAAATCAATCACAGCCATTGATGACGGCCTGCAGGCAATACCAATAGATGTGATTGATTCACCCATTTGGCTAAGTGCATTTTCTAATACAGCATAATGGATTAACAGCCGATATTGATGATAAATAATGGTTTTTATATCTTCTCACTGAGGCTAACCTTTGTCTCCGTATCAGTCGTGACCAGTGACACTGCCAGTACAAACGTGCTCAGACCGTAGTAATTACATTAAAACACAAAGGCAATGCTTAATGGTTGTGGTTCTCTCGCAGTAACTCAGGCTAATATCCATGCACCTTCTTTTGAAACAGAAGGAAAAAAATAAAAAAACGCAAACTGGGACGGCTGCTTCTACAACTAAAAAATAACTAATAAATGTTAAAAAGAAAGGGATTCATTCTTGGCATTGAATTGACCTGAAACAGCACAAAGACAGTAGATCTATGATGTGTCTACATTTGCATGGGATCAGGAACTCTTTAGAAATCAGCAAACACATTTCAACACTGCATCTGTGTTAGTAAAGGCTGCAAGAACAATAAGGTGTATATCAACAAAATATCTAAGATGGACTCAAAGATTTAAAGTGTTCTTTAGTTTTACAATTCCACATTTCAAATAGCTTTTACAAATCATGGATGTCATGTTGTGATCTCGGATAAAAAGGATCATCGAGTTTCAACAGCCAGCATCTGTGATGATGTTGGGGACAGATGGTGATCACAGCATCAGGAAAAACACGCATCAAGGTAATATTAGGTCATGTTGGACCGTAGTGGCGGCGCGCCCGGGGTGCAGCGGCTCTGGACCAACACTCCATCTGTCCTTTGAAATTTCATTGTACCGTCTGTGTATGTGTATGATGACAATAAAGAAATTTTGACTTTTGACTTTGACCTATGAAGATGCCATTGTTTCTGAAAGCTACACACAGGTTTTCAAAAAAAAAAAAAAGCTGCCATTCACACACTTTGCCCCCCCCCAGAGATTATTATTCCAACAAGACAAAGAAGACTCATTTTGCTGCCTTGCAAAAGGCAGCAATGAGAGAAGTCCAGAGCATCCTACCAGCAGGACACACCTGGAACTTTATGTTGCTCACAAAATAAAGTCTTCTGTCAAACAAACAATTCTATTTAAAACCTCCAAAAACTACTGCTGATTGAGTGTTGTTAACATAAAAGCTGGTGGGACATAATGACAAACTCCTGACAACTTATTTTAAAGGATGTTGAATTGGTGGGATCATTTTTTTTAGTGTCTCAAGTTATAATTTGGTTTAAATGATTTGTAAATCACTGCAAGTGTTTTTACATTTCATATCATGTCCCATGATCATGAGCCTACATAGACTTGACATAACGTCCTACACATGAGCCTACATGGACCGACATAACGTCCTACACATGAGCTGCAGGTCACGCTGGGCGGTCGGTCCTCATCTCACCCCTACCGACGCGCTGCAGATGAATCGATTCATTTGCGTGTCCACATAAAAACGCATGGAGGACACGGCGAGAAAAGCCTCCCGCATGTCTGTTACTCATCAGCCGGATGATTTCCACTTCTTTGTGAGGAGACAGCCGAGGGTTCTCTTTTTGTTTGTTTCTTCTAACTTAGTTTTAGCTAAACTTCCTACAACAAGCTGAACGTGGAGAAGTTAGTGGCTAATTGTTAGCCTTAGCTTACCTCGCTTCAGCAGTTTAAGTCCTTTCTGGGGCGGAAGGTTGAGACGTCTCCAGCTGATGCTGTCCCGGGTGGACCCGCGTTTTCTTCTCGTCCTGTCGGCGGTCTGGTCTCACTGGAGCGGTCTGCAGGTTGTAGGACGGGCCGGAAGGACCCGACACCCACGTGGGACAAGCGCGATTTAATGCGCATGCGCAAATTCTATCCTCCCATTGATTTCTTCTGTACGGTAAAAAGCGGGCGGCACGGTGGGGCAGTGGGTGGAGCGGCGGCACGGTGGGGCTTCCAACTGTTTCATTACCTGGCTCCCCATTCATTCAGAAAGACTTCAACATCCTTAGTAATGTTTCACTGGGATTTTCATTATTTAACTTCACATATACTATTTATTAAGTTTACAGTGATGTAATTACAAAAGAACAGTTTAAATAGCTCACATGAAAATATGCAAAGTGCAGGTTTTACTCTGCCACAGCCTCAAAACAATGCAGCCATTTAACGTTAAGTGTCTCCAGTTCTTTACAGACTTGCAAACGTGATGCACAGTCATCAGTTTCTGTTATCGTTCCTGATTCATCTGAAAGGCCTGGAGTTCTGGAGATTTCCTGGTTTTACATGCTGCAAACTCCTTCAAACCTTAAATCAGGCACATGTGACATGCACACTCAATGACACATCAATTATTCATAGTTACAGTAGTTTTGTTTTATTGTATCTACTGCAGTTTGACTTTTGGATTTAACTTTTAGTCACCAGTGATAATGTCTTGGGTTTTACATTGATCAGGCCTCAACAGAAAAACTGCTGCAAAAGTCTGGTTGGGTGGGTGGATCGAATGGTCTTGTCTTTAAATCTTTGCTAAACTTGGTAGTCCTTTAATTATGTCATCAAAGTGGACAGATAGCTGAATCTGGTGAAACATGGCACAGGTACCTACTTATCAGTATTAAATACTGAACTGTTGAAAGGTCAGTATTAATGTGTGGAATGTGAATGAAATCTGCTGTAATTAAAAATTCAATATAGTCTTCATTCATTCATTTTCTACTGCTTCATCCGCCGTAGCGGGTCATGGGAGATGGAGCCTATCTCAGCTGGCATATTCTTGATTGATTTTGGTTATTGCAATCAGCTTTTAATTAAATCAAATCTTTATGAATAATACATTTTTAATAAGGGGTGAAAAAGAATTGCTTCTGGGTTCATAAATTTCTAAAACTGGATGATGTAAAAATTTTTTTAAAAAACCAACCCACACATACACACCAAACCACAATGAAAACCTTTCTTTGAAATGTTCCTACATGAACTTTAGTCACACTAGTATTTGACTTTATTCTCTTACAGATGTTTTATCTTCAGGTTATATGAACAGGAGGTGTTGAAAAAATAAATTGACTCCAAAACACAAAAGGAGCTGCAACCTTAGATAGATTTAATAAATTAAAGCCAAGGTACAAAAAAACAATGTACATTTCATACCTTCATCCCAACCTTCACGTACTACTCTTTCTATAAATTGTGACAACCATTTAAATTTCCCACTTAAAACTGAGACCACGACACAGAGGATCAGTGTTGAACAACCAAATTCACAGATCAATTCAGACCAGGAGGCAGGATGACAGATCTGATTCCTGCCTCACCTCTCTGTCTAGATTCACATATTTCTGTATAGTCTCACATCTGTCCCCTGAACACCTTCCACCTCCCTCCCCACAAAACACATACATGCTACATGTCTGCAGGCACCTCGGATAAGACAGAAGGGTTAGACTGAGACAAAGTTCATCAGAGACCACTGAGTACATTTGAATGCATTGGGTTGTATTTTACAGTCGCCACATAACCACTGAGTCTTGCTGCAAACATTGAAGTACTTTCTAAAAATCTTGTATTTTGTGAGAGTTCTCCAATCTCTCTCAGTCCTCTCCAAGGCAGTGACCAGATGGATGTAAGGACTTGGGGGGCTCGTTCACGAGTATTTTGCTAAGAGCAGTAGTTGATATTAAGAACAGATAGATACGAGTCAGTGACTATCATTGACTGGTGATTCCAGATGGTGCAGAAGTGATACATACTGGACAGGCCCAGCCAGTCTTTAAGGTAGAGTGTGTGTGACTGTGGTCAGAAGAAATGAATGGTCTCTTTGTTTAAAATATAGGAGCAAGTTATGTATATGTACTGTAGGTCCAATATAAGTGCACTGAACAAGTGGAAAAAGATACATCTGTGTACACACAAACACACACACAAACACACACACAAAATCTTTCATACCCACAGGTATGAGCACACGCAGTCACTCAAATACACAGAAATGTTCAGCAATAATTGTTAATATGCACAACCTGGTTAATATTTTTGCACGACTACAGTTAC
This sequence comes from Antennarius striatus, assembly GCF_040054535.1. Lineage (NCBI taxonomy): Eukaryota > Metazoa > Chordata > Actinopteri > Lophiiformes > Antennariidae > Antennarius > Antennarius striatus. Next base: position 14,321,336 of record NC_090782.1, on the reverse strand, counting down.
TAAGCAGTCCATGGCCTCAATTCTTCCTACCAAACTACCAGGTAGTATTCTGTGCCGTTTTCTCACTGCCAGCTACCACGATTCCTTTTTTATCCCAGCCTCCTCTCTGGGCAGTCCTGCCGAGGGACCGGTCCATCAAAACCACTCCCTACATTAGACTGCAGCATGACTGTGTGTTAATGTATGGAGATGAAGTGCAGCCCTGGACACAGAGGGTTGGGTAGCAAAGCAGACGCTTTCAGTCCAATGAGGAGATTTTTCTGAGTCTCTCGACACATACTTGAAATAGGCACATATAACAAAAAAAAGGACCAATTCATAAAACATTTTATGATATTTTGGAAAGAGCAGAGAACATAGAGGCATGATTGGGTGTAAATATCTATCATATTCATATCCATTACTCTGTAGTATCCTGTCATTACATTGGTCCTTCTTTCTTCCCATTAGCAGCAGCAGGACTGACAACCACTATCTTTCTATACGTGTATACATGTACATTTACATATTTAATTTATTTTGAAACATGTCAAGTTGCTACGTACGGTACCACTACCATTTCATAAAGATGCTCATTACAGAAAACAGCCTAGGAACCACAGGAAGATCTAGACAGGCCAAACAAGACAGCAATCGGAGGCCTGAGGGAGCATGCTCGGAGTGCTGCTCGATGCTCTTCAAAATAAAATACCTCTGAATAAAAGGAGAGAGGAGGGAGGGAGGTAGGGTAAGAAACAATCTTCCAACAGAAAACAAAATAGGGCAGAGAAGAAAGCCTCCTCCAAGCCACCAGGGATGCAATGTTTTTCCATTAATCCAATAGCAGGTCTGTGACGTAATGGTTCCATGTCTTGTCTTGTGGCGGGACAGGTTATCATTACAATCATTTTGTGATACCTTCATTGATGGGCTTTGTGAGAACTGTATTGTTGTGGCATCTAGCGGTTTTGCTCTGAGGGCAGAGGTCACGGTTAGGTGAGAGTTCAGGAGTATAGTTTCAGTATTCAGCGGCGTACTCTGTACCATGGAGCCCTCTGCACAATAGTGTGAACTCCTTCACTATGTCCTTCACCCTCCTTTTGTTCACCCGCTCTCTGTACACAGTAAAGAGGACAAATTCAATCAGGTGGTATAAAAGCGAAAAAATCCGGTGGATGAACTCATTATACAACAGGCTTATAAACAGATGTCCCTCAGTGTTACCTGAGTATCTGATGCGAGAAGTTGTCTTTCTGTTCAGCTGTGACGCGTGATGACGGGAAGCCGGGAGGCTGCAGCGCCTCCTTCAACCACACAGTGAGCAGAGAGAAGCAATGCTTGTTCAGACTAAAAAGCACTTCTGCAAACTGGTCCATGAGGTTCCGAGACGTCCCGCCCCCAATGCCCTGAGAGAGGGCGGAGAAAAAAACGATGACAGCAGGGATTTAATTAAAATAAGCTTGTAGCCGACTGTGGTAACACAGAAGCGATGAAACCTGTGTGGGGTTTAAATTTGTGATGTTGTGTTCCACACCTCGAGCACGGCTTGGATCAGCAACTTCCCATCCTCCTGCACCACTCTGGCCAACGTTGGGACGTCTGAGCAGTTAGGTAACAGCTCAGTCTGCAGCACAAACACAGAGACAATCAGGATGTCTAAAGCAGAACCGTAAAATATCCATGCAACATTTACAACAAGTTTCTTTTTGTGCACTTACAAAAAAAAAGCATGTTGACTTGACTGTTGGAGCCTCAGGGAATTTCAACGACAGAATTCCTGGAAGGGAAAGAGGGAGTTTTAAAGGCGAATTAGCTAACAGATGACAGTGTTAAACATTTACAGTTTGTACTCTGAACTGAGAGACACAAATTTTGTAGAGATAGAACCAAAAAAACCAACAACACAGTGTAGGGGTGTGTGTTTATGTAAACACTGTGAAAACTTACCACAGTGGAACACTGCTTTCACATCAAGAGTCTCAGACAAGAATAAATCGGGCTTCCGTTTGAGGGCCTAAGATGCAGATAAAGGCATTAAACAAAGTAAGTTCTGAAAGGCCCTACTCGATCGGCACCGTTTCTCCACACTTGACTACAGAAGATCCTTTAAAATATTACTATCATCACTACCCACTCAGCCTGGTAGCCAGATCTGACTTTAACACAGGACTTAGAACAGATCTGCCTACCAGGCCATCTGTTTAAGAAACACTAAATCCAAACTCATACAGAGATCCTCCAATGCAGAACTCAGCAGGTAACAAACAAACTGCAAAAACTCAAACTTTGAAATCATTGGAAACTTAAGCCAAACTAAAGGCAATGATGGTTGTGTTTCTTGAAATTAATTATACTTGAAATATTACTTTTCCTTGTTTTTGCTTGACTGGACTGAATATGCAACAGAAGTATGTAAGTAATCAATATGTGCAGATAAAGATAAATACAACTCATCTCATAATAATGAACTCATTCAGGATGGAGGAGAGAGGGAGAGGGAGAAAGATGGAGGTCAGATCTATCCAAAGATAGAAAACAAAGGAAGAAGAATGAACACAGAAGACGAAAATATAAAACAGAGGAGCCATCAGCCAATTTGTCTGAACTGATTAATATTAACTGAATATTAATTCATTTGGGCTTTGATTGGCTCTGGGCTGGAATGACTTCAGAAGAGGACTTGGCTCAGAAACTTACCAGTCACCTGGGAACACAAAGCTGATATCGACTCTGTTACATCATCTCCCCAAGAATGCTGCATCAGCTGAAATATTTAATCTAGAGCTCTGACTGTGCTGATGTCTATGTAAAGCACAAATGTGCCCTCGTGTTGACTTTACAGATAAGAGGCAAAATGATTACGTTTAAATATGTGATTAGAATTACGGATTTTTATACCAAGTGTGTCCACCAGTGATTATTTTGCTAATCCAAGCAGCCTTTTGAGCAGTGTCACAAATTAATATGGGTATTCATAGAGGATTACATGTCTCTCTCAGTGTCCGTGGGAATTTTTTGACATTTTAGTTTCATGAAATCTTTAATTTCAGTGTGGTAACAGGTTCATAAAAAACATGTAGTAACTATATATAGTGACCCCCAAGCCCTTTTTGACATTTTGCCACATTTCAGGCTTCAAACTTAAAGCTAACAAACTGAAAATATTTTTTTAAGAATCAGCAACATGTGAGACACAATCATGAAGTGGAACCAAATTTATTCAACATTTTATATTGTGTTTACAAATAAAAAACTGAAAGGTAGGATGTGCAAATGTGAGACCAAATGACACACAGGTGAACTCTGTCATTGTTGTCATTTAGGTCAACATTGGATCATTCAGAAGTCATCAGGGAACTTCTGGAGTCGTTTGGCTGAGCTGAGAGAACAGGGGCCAATATTTTTACACGTCCTACTTTTCACTTTTTTATTTGTAAAAATTCAACGTCCCTACTCTCAGTCCTATACTCTTGGCGTTCCTCTTCTCTCTCTTCCTACGATCACACTTTCCTCCTCTCTTTCTTCGACGAACAGTAGTCCAATTTCCACCGGCACCCTGTAGGTTAACAGCACCGATGGCGGTCGTTGTTAACCCGGGCCTCGACCGATCCCGTATGGAAGTCATAGGTTTGATTCGCATGTTTGATTTGGCAAAAGTTTTACGCCGGATGCCCTTTCTGAAGCAACCCTCTGTATTTATCCGGGCTTGGCTGGCACAATAAGACACTGGCTTGTGTCCTATTGTGGCTACATTTGTAAATGCAATAAAAAAAGTTTATAAATTTGGTTCCACTTCACAATTGTGTCTCACATGTTGTTGATTCTTCAAAAATATTTTTAGTTTGTTATCTTTAAGTTTTAACCCCAAAATGTGGCAAAATGTCAAAAAGTTCTTGAAGGGGCCAATACTTTTGCAAGGCACTGTATGTTGTAGTTATGACAGCACTAAAATCCATATCCACATTCCGACACCGGTGAGAGATTCAGAGGCCGTACATGATTTCTAGAGTATTCCTAGCTAGAATGTTAAACGTGTAAGACTAAGTATAATACACATGCTGTACGCTGAAACAGGCATATCTGACCCTACGTGAACTTATCCTTTGTGTGGTGTGGTGACTGTTAAAATCAAAAGCGTTTGAGGAGAGACGTATGTCTCCTTTTCAAACATTCCTCTCATGTTTCATTCCTCTGCCTGGCCTATGTGATGGGACACCTTAGGGTCCGGTAATAAAGGACAGATAAAGGTAGAGGGAGAGGAAGACAGAGAAACAGGGAGAAATTAGAAAAATAACAGAGAAAGAGAGAGAAACCCAAAGTGAATGAAATAAGAAACCAAAAACACACCTGAGCTTGGAGTTGCATAAATGAATCAACAATATCAGGATGATCCCTGGGTCCTAAAATATAATAAAGATGAAACTTAACAAATCATAAAAGAGAATAAGAATAATATACAAACAGCAACTGAATAGATTTAACAGTCATGTGGAAATAAAAGAGAACTCAAAAGTATTTCATTGAAATAATTCACACGTGAGTAAGGAACAAAGGGGAGAGAGGGGAGGGGGGCATATGAAGCTTTGACAGAGTCTTGGAAGAACAGACCAACCAAAAACAAAAAAACAGGCAGAAGACAAAGACATGGGTCTGTTTGGAGAGAAAAACGAAAGAAGTAACGAGAGAAAAAGAACAAACCTAAAGAAACCAAAGTGGGTTTGGAGTGGGAACCCAGGAGGCACCTCTGTTACTGTTACAGTTTGGAGGAAACCCTCCCACCCCATCCTTATACCTCCCTCCCATGAGGCACAGTGGGTATCAACATGATCACATACACAGTTCCTCTCAGACTGAAACTATTGCCTCAGGGGAGGAGGTTTCTCTACGAGTCAATTCAGGCTGGTCAATGAGACCCCCTTTGCTCAAAGGTGAACCTATAACCACCAGAATGGATCACACACAAAGATCAGGATAGGTTCTCATACCACTACCTCCCTTATGCTGGACACAGACTACAGGAAATTTTAGAAGTGTAACAGATTGTTAATGATGGACGATTAAACACACATTTCCTGTAGAATCTTCTAAAGTGAAGAATCTACATTTAGATTCCTGACTTTCAAACATGGTTTATCTCCTGAAGATTGATGTTGGATGGACTCCAACAGAAAACTTGAAACATGCAAGCGTCTGTAGTAAGCGCCCAGCTTTAGCTGTTCCCAGACTCCAAACAAGTTTCCTGCTATATACCCCCCTCCAGCCATGATCCACACACAACCCCTAAGAGAAGACAGGCCTTATTCAGAGGGCTGTGATGGAGAGGCCCACTCTAATCCAAGAACAGCAATGGCTGCAGCTGCATTAAGCTGGCATGCCTTGCTATATTATATGTCAGCCAACTGAATAAGCTAGTGGTCTCTGTTGTGACTTATCTTGTACAGATACTGTCAACTGAAAGACCCCTGCTAAAAAAAAGAGTTTAGAGGCAGGAGGTGAGGCAGCCATTACTTAACCAGGTAAAGCAGGAAAGTCGAGGAAAGGGGGGACAACACAAAGGAAAAGGGAAGTGCACACAGAGCTGGTACAAGCACCCTAAACCTAAATCCATAGGTGGAAAAAAGAATATAACCTCAGTCTTGTTCAGCTAATGTTGAGTGAAAAATCAGAAAATCAAAGCCAGTCATGGAGTAAAACATGTAGATTTCAACTTCAAACATCTTTTAAATCTAGTCATTATCATTGCAGCTAAACATGGAAACAATACACTCACACAAATGAATTTAAAAAGATAAAATAAGCAGGGCAAGAAGTTATCAAGAAGATATTTCAACACATTCATCAGAAAAACCACTTTGTCTGAGGAATGAGGGCACATGTCTATAGGTCACCTGTCACATGACCTCAAACATTTGATCATTTATCATTTGTTTCCCCAACATTATCTGAAAATGCAACAGTATGTCACACTTCACCTACACTTGTAGTAGGTAACAGGAAGGCATCACCGTAACGTATGGGACATACTATTTTTTTGAACCCATTGTTTTATTTTATTTCTACAAATGTTTCTACTGTCAATCTTTTTTACTTTGAATTTTTGTGAAATCGAGTATCATCAAGAATATTAGAAGGATGCAGCACTGATTTGACCATACACATTTCACAGTCTTCACACTCTCGCCTCTCCTGGACCCCTACCTTGTTGGAAGATAGACAGTGTTACCGAGGTAACCAGCTCAAATAGAGCCTTGATGGGTGGGAAGTGGTCCGTTTCACTTGCAAAGATGTGCACCATCTGAAACAGCATGACTTCACATGAGACCCTCATTACGCAGGATTTACACACACAAAAAATTTACCATCAAACCACTGTATACATTCCCAGGCAATACAGAAACCTGATGTTACTGATGAAAACTTGTTCTCCAGGTCATCTCATTATACAGAACCCAGACTAGCGTATTTTAACTGAATCAGTCATACTGTAAATGACATTTGGTTGTTTAGGGCAGTGAGAAAACAAAATCAGTAGTGCGAGCAGTGTTTTTTCTTCTCTATGTGCATGCACACACGTGTGAGCACGTACCTGTCGTGTGAGGTCAAGGGCTGAGGCCTGGGGAATTGTACTATACATCTGCCCAAGCATCTCACTAAGCTGAGATACCATGGGAGCAAAGTCATGGAGCAGAGTCTTCACCGACTTTTCAAAGATGGCACACACAGCCTGAGGGACAAGACAACATTTATTCTACCCACATTCTGCCGGTTATGATCATGTGGAATGCCTTCTGACAAAAGCAGAAGTCTGATAACATGGGAGAGCATATATCACAGACTCACCTCCACAACCTGCGAGTCATTGAGCCACTTACTGAGTACCGTCTGTATGAGAGCAAACACTTGCTGCAAAACCACCACCACCTGCGAAACACAAATTCACCTCATTTAAAGAGGAAAAATGGACACTGATAAAGTAGCAGCAGCATTTGAGAATAACAATTCACTCATGGGTGCTTGCTTATTGGCAGGATGATGCATGATGGTCATGGTTGAGTGACAGAACACAAATTTCCCACTGGCCACACCACCACTCCAGCTGAAAGTAGTCGATGCTTTGTGCAGTGGTGTGTGTCTGTGGGAGGACAATTGTAAAGACATCACACTGCTGCTGGAAGCCTTATGCGCTCCACTGCATTTAACAACGTGTACTACTTCGTATTGGCAGTCTTTAAATTGGACATGCTTGATTTTATTAACCAATATCCATTAAAATTCATGAATCCTGCTTCATATTCAAAACAACCAACCTCACTAATAACAGTGATGGTGTGTGTGTGTGTGTGTGTGTGTGTGTGTGTGTGTGTGTGTGTGTGTGGTGTGTGTGTGTGTGACTGACTGGGTTTGGTCCAGGTGGAGGTGGAGATGTTTTTACAGGCGGTGCTGAGCTGTCTGCCGACTCATCGTCCTGCTTGCTGATGTCGAGTGTAGTGAAGAGGTTGGACAGGAGCCCCAAAATGTGGATGATTGCTAATTTATTGGAGGGATTGGGCTGAAAAAAAAGAAAAGCAACATAAAACAATTATTGTTTTCACCTATACACAGAACCCCCAATGTCTGATTGGGTTATTTTTATTTGAATGGCATTGTTTATCCTAAGAATCAACATAGAATATGGTCTTAAGACAGCCTGGTTTTTGGGTGTGTGTGTGTGGGGCATTTATCAAGAAAATTATTGAATAAATCAAGTTAATGATGCGAATTATAATAATAATATTATTAATAATAATAACTAATAAATTCATTCATTTTCTCTACAACTCCTCGGCAGGGGGGTGTTGGGAGGGAGCCGACCCTTGATGACTTTGGCCAGGACATGAGGTACACCCAGAACAACTGCTAGTTTAATCAGTCAACAAAATTATCGCTAGCTATATCATTTTCAATCTCACTCCCAGTTTAAAAAAAATTAAAATTCAGCAACCCGTCAAAGAAAGTAATGGCTCCTTCTCATACCATCTTTCTTATCAGCATGCATCAATACACACCCCTCCCCCAGGTAAAAATGATTAATTAAGGGATTCACAGGCAGGGCTTAATCATTGTTGTGCCTCAGTGGTGATTCAACAGGAAGAACAGAGTGGAAGTTTTAATAGTAAAGCCTTTACCCTACAACAAGAACAGTGTGTGGCCTCAGGGTGTCGTCATCAGTGTTTACATTCAGTCCCATCAGATATTGTGATCGTTCATCCCTGATGTAAAATTATCAGAAGGACTCCCCACTAGGTGCCACTCTTTGTTAGGCTACAGACCCAGAACCTTACTTCTTAGTCTGATGTAATGCTAATACATCACAAAGCTACAAAGAATTAAAAAAAGAGATGGAACAAGCGAGAGAGAATAGATGAGACACTTGTGTGACTATGTGTGCTTGCGTGTGTGTGTGTATGATACAGGGACAGAGAGACGAGGAGAGAAAGGAAAAACTTCATCTCATCTGACATCGTTATTCACCCCATTCAGTAGATTTACTGATTCTAGAACAAGGGATCAGGAGAAATGCAACTGATTCTCATACAGTAGGTAACAAATGTATATTTTTTAGCAGTTTTTTTTTTTTTGCATTTGTACCATCTAGCATGAGGATCTGACACCCCAGGCTCTACCAGTCATGAAATTTCTTCAGAATATAAATATGACATATTGTAAGTGTGTCTGTGTTGAAATGTTCATATTTTCATCTTGTGTTTGCATAAGAAAAGAAAGGGTGTATTTTCTATTTCCATGTGAGTCACTAGCCTATGGTGCAAAGTTAAAATCCAATCTGGTCCCGCAGAGAAATGTTCCACTGCAGTGACACCACACAGACACATGGCCTGCTCCTGTTGGCTGGAGTCCAACTGCTTTTTGTGTACTGCTTAATGTTGGTCAGTGTATGCACCGTTTCATCTGCAAGCTTCTCCAGTTGTTGAATGTACGGGGTGATTAGAGAGTGAAGATTTCTCAAGATGTCCTCCACAGGGAGAGCAGAGAGCAGGAAGCCAAGAGCCTGCATCAGCCACATACACTGACTCGTCTGCAAGAAAAGATGATCATATGTTTAGCTTGAGTGCAGGCAGTGAGCTTAACACTGGCATTTATAATGATACCACATAGATATTTCACACAACACAACATCTAATTTTTAGACTATAGGCTGCAAACATGTCACACTTGTTCTTGATTTAAATAATAAAAAAATAAAAATAAAGTAAGTGTAAGGGAGAACACACTGACCTTGTGGATCTGCTTTATAAGCACCTCCTTGAGAGACAAGAGTCAGAGTGACAGCAGAAGTCAATTAAAAGCACAACCAAGGAGAGCAATAACAAACAACTCCAAAATGTCAACTGATATTATTTCAAAGACTAAAAATTGTTTCTTATAAGCAGGAACACAAAAAAATTATCTCAAAATGATTTCTTACTAGTTTTCTTGCTTGATTAACTGCAACGGCACATTACAAAATAGGTTTCTGTGCATGCACAAACCTGAGAGACTGCTACTATGTTGGTTGCGTAGGGTGGTAGGTCATATTTACACTCCCTACAGATTTTCTTGAGTGTAGAGACAGAAGAGACAGAAAGGTCTGGGTTCCCTAAAGCCTGCAGCACCAGAGGCAAAACACTGCTGAGCATCACTGGGTGGTCCGCTAACCATTCAGCCAAAGCACCTGGTTAGAAAACAGTTCAAACACTGAATGTAAAACAGGATCCCCGTCATTGGGTCTGAACTCTCCTGAAATCACATTAAATTTGTTGGTTTGTTCTTGACCTGTGCTGTGGTCCTTTTAACGAACCTTGACTCACCTATAGTGAACATCACCGTGTCTGCTAGTTGGACATTGTTGATGCTAATTCTTGGGATGAGTCCTATCAGGCCTGGTATGACATCAGAGTAGTTCACGTCTATCGTCTCTGCTATGGACTGGAAGCCATACAGCAAGGCCTCAGTGTGCTAGAGGAGGAAAATGCATCAGTGCATTTTCTCAACACACAAACATCACCATTTCAAATCATGTAACACACATTAACTCATCTTGATAATTTTTTTTTCACGTTAATGTTCACATTCTTGATTGCAAACTGAAATCTACACTTAAACTGGTTTGTTAGATCTAGAGCAGCTTCTACACTCTCTCTTTGTTTGTTCACACTGAACAACATATTGATAGTGTAACCCCAATGATGATGGGAGAATCTGGACATTGTATTTAGGGTTCCCCAATACATTCCAAAAAATTCTCAAAGGGGTAAGGTCTGGACTCTGTGGTGGCCAATCCGTGTGTGACAATAAATTTACCAAGTTCCCTGATTAGCAGGTCATATCTACACCACAAGCTGGTACGGTAGGCATGAGGCATGATGGGTACATCACTTCATCTGTCTCTCTTCTGACCCTGATGTACCCATCTCTCTAGAACAAGGAAAAACTAGACTGATCAGATCGAATCATCATTTTCCATCCAGTCCAATGTTAATGCTGCCTAACAAACGCATGGCTTTTCCAGATTAGCTTCACTGATAAGTGAAAAACACAAGGTATGATTCACATTTGCGTGTCTTACTCACCTGCCATGATGTGGGTTGCTCTGTATTTGTCAACAGTCTCCCTAGTTTATCATACAGGTTACTGAGCAGCTCTGCTCCCAGCATCTCATATACGTACATGAGTGTGTCTGAAATATCCACCCTGAAGGCAAAGACATATTTTAGAGGCAAAAAACTTTTGCACATTATCTGTATTTATGAATGCTTTTGCCCTCTGCCAGTCCAGTAAGGATCTGCAGGAGAAAGGTACAATCATATGCTAAGCAAACACCCTGTGGGGTTCTGAAACATTTATAAAGTCACTGAAATATGTATGGAGCTGTGACAATAAATTTATGATAGAAATATTACTACATTTATGTCATGCTACCTTGGCTTTGAGCTTATAACAATACAGTATGCATAGTTTGTTGGTGGTGAATGCCATCATTTTCTATCCTGATATATTTGAAAATATTTCAGGCTAGCATGTGAATTTACAAAACATTATATTTCTCAAATTTCCAGGGTAGTCTGCTATTGTCTTTGGCTGGGTAGGTACTGCACTGCAAATTGTTTTTCTAATATTTAGAATCTTAGAACTGGAAAACAAAGATTGTCTTTCAAAGGACATAGATAGTCCTCAAGATGCTAACATTCAACTTACAAACATTTATAAATACGACTAACTGCGCGCTGCCATGTTCAACTACTGCAGTTACCCTTTCTGCCACAACCCATGCTGAGGAGCGTAACATTAACACCCCATAGATTCAGATTTCACATCATGTAAAAATAACTAGGCAAATATGAAACTGAAGGGAAGTGAACAATTTGCTCTGATGTCGGACTTCGTGTGGTTTTCCTGTTGTATTTATGTGGATAGGGACATTCACAAGCATCAAGACTGCTGGCCATTTGGGTAAGGTTGAAAGTTAGAGCCAGTAATGAAGACTATAGGCTACCCGTAAGAAAACTCTGTAACAGCCTGTTATGTCATAATTTTTTAAATTATTGATGTGGTTGTTCCCCTTTAGGAACTAAATGATGTAGGAACAAATGTTGGTCGGGTTAGATTTTCTGCATTAACCACTGAACGCTGCTATTTGATGTTAACTATTGGTCGAGTTAACTGAGAAATTTAATGAAAAACCAGAATCAAGCACAAAGTGGTGTGTCGATTACCAGGAAGCCCATGAGTGCATCACTCACGTCAGTGAAATGGAATACCTCACTGGCTTATAGCTTGGTTTAACCTCTACACCCCGAGGAGAAAATTGATTCCGCAGATTCAGATGGAAAAGTTTTATCACGGTACCACAGTATTTTATTATGTATTGTTTTTATGTCCTGTTATTTTTTTTGTTAAGTTTCATGGAATAATACTTTTGTATTTAGAATAGTAATGACATTACAATGAACTCAAATGACAATTATATATTGAAATTGAATAAATAACGAGTTACCAACAATTCAACTTATGATTAACCTCTCATTAATTTTGATTACAATTAATTATCCTCTCGGCACTAATTATGTTTGTAGGTTGAGGACTACCTGTACTTTCAGCATCGGAGCCCTTAACACTTATATGTATATACAATAGACAAACACATACCTGTAGATCCTGAATTGCTCTTTCTCATCAGAAGACCAGGATGAGTATTCATGGTCTGAAGGGAACTGCGCTTTGTGCAGCAGAACATCCACTAGCTGGAAATACACTGGCCTGTAGACCTGCAGATAAACTCCCTGCTTTTCTGACTCAAATGACATTATTTCATCCTGAGGATAGAAGAAGGATGAACAAATATGTCATGGAACAGGGAAAAAATATTAGCATCATTACTGTACACACAGTCTAAAAGGTTAAATAAATTTATACTTTTATGGAACTGATCACTGATTTCTCCCTGACAAACCAACCAAATGAATAATTACCTCTTACAAAAGAACAGATTGCTGCACAATCTTATGAATAAAATATGCTAGATAGAGTAGAAGACAAGGAGGAAATGTTTTCAGAAGAGGTGTCAATTTTTATTACTTTAAATCCGTGGACAAAAAGCGCTGGGAGCCAGACTACTTGAGTACTTTTGTACTATCCATCTACAGTTGACGTTTTCAAACAAGCTGCTACTGAGCCTTGCCAAACTCCGATGAACAAATATTTCTATGCAGACTCATTTAACACAGCAAGGATGAGGATAAAGAAAAATAATACCAGCATTAAAATATACTGTACCTATATAATATCTTTTATGTGCTACTTTAACATTACATTTACAGCAAAATATAGGATACATTATATTGCCTTACTTGTAGAGTGTACCAGAAGGTGAGTGTGAGTGAGCTGGTGGTCTCATTGACTGGGTAGTGGCCGGGGATGCCTGTACAAAACATTATCATGTTGACTAAAGCCAGGAAGCTCTGCCAGTGGTCGACCTGCTCCAACAGAGTCCTGAACAGACAGAAGAGCAGATGTGAAGGAGAAACAATGTCATCTGGCACCTCCCGAGAGAAGATGATTGTAAAACAGGACAGAAAGAGAGACAGTTCTGTTTGGGAGAATGTTTCTCTAAGAAAGTAGGCTCTTTTACAAAGAAGTATTTTTGCAATGATATAAAAACAACACTGTTAAGTTTTTTTAAATTTTATTAAGTTTTTCTTCAACTGAACTGATACTTTAACGATATACAATCATGCTGTACAGATTGTAGAGCACTTTTAGGAGATTTGGGGCTTTTTAAATGTCACTGAGTTAATGTGATAAAATCTGTTCACAGATAAAGGCCAGCTGGAAAAAAAAACACACCTTGAGTGGTTTTCTCCCAGTGTAACAGCAATACGACAGATACCATGGCAGGTCTCCATGTCTCCATTTTGAACCGCCTCTCTGAGCTGCTCCTGGAGGGCGAGCACTTGAGGAACCAGTTTCAGCAAAGTGTTCACATATCTGTAACCAAAGAAAAGGTCAACACAGAGATAGGAGAATTTACTGGCAAGAATCCAATTCATTTGTATAGAAAACTGACGTGCAGCTAGGTTGACGTTATTTCTCGCTCCTTCTCAAGAAAATATTTATTTCACATCAAATCGGAATTCAAGTCAGTCCAACCTCTGATCCAGCACACCCACCCTCTAAAAACCCACACATCTACCAGGGAACCAGAAAATCTATTCAAAGATCCTGCTCAGAGCTGTGCTGCTGCTGTCAGTTACTATTCAGTCCCCTTCCTGCTATCTCAGCCATTTATAGTTCACTCTGAACTCTGAACACACACACACACACACACACACACACACACACACACACACACACACACACACACACAGCCTTGGATCTCGTCATGTGACAGCATCAGACAACATCCTCCTGTCAGCCTTAATGACGGCAAGAGAAAGGGTGACATTTGGAGACGGGGAGCTTGCATGAGTGTGTGTGTGTGTGTGTGTGTGTGTGTGTGTGTGTGTGTGTGTGTGTGTGTGTGTGTGTGTGTGTGTGTGTGTGTGTGTGTCACAAATGCAACCCATTTGTGACACACACATATAATGTGTGTCAGTCCCAGCAGGGGTTCTGTGGTACACAGGAGGTGCTTCATCTTTCATGAACATCAATGAGGACGTGGGTCCAAAAAACCATGAATATTCATCAAGTACACAGTGAGGTTGTGATTTCACCAATGTTGAAAAGAAACTAAAAACAAAAACATATGAAAAAGAAGAGCGGCTGTTTCTACATTTAGGCTGCAAATACTAATTGTTTTGAATATTAATTGATGTTTTTTTTATAGAATTCCAAAAAATTATCAAATATGTGCATCAAACTTTCCCTGATCGTCACATCATCAAATTGTTTCTTCTGCCCAACCAACTGTCCAAAACCCAAACATTTCATTTCTTTCATAAAAGTGAAAAAAAGCAGCAAATCCTTACACTTCATTGATAATTGATAACTGCTCTACATTATGAGGGTCTAATTTGGTATTGAATGAATTATTGTTCCATTATCAATTCATCTGTTGATAGTTTTACCCAACTCATCAACTAAGCAGGGTGAGAAAATACAGAAATCCAATCAACATTTTTGATTGCTTACGCTCATGAGTATTGATTTTATTAAAATGCAGCGAATAAATTATCTGTCCATCAAACACTGAATTAATTAAGTGACAGATTTTACCAACATCAATTTAAGCCCTTATTGGACCATACCTGCCAAACAAAGTGGCCACAAAAACTGACATTGATATCCATCCACTGGTTTACAGGTTAAAATCCAATGGTCCTGGGAAGAATTTATTGTTCTGTTTTCCCTCAGGGTGCCTTAAAAACCCAGGAAATGAATCCATGGTTCTATATTATGAAGCCAAGTTCCGTCCAACACACGCTGACTCAGTCCTCTCTGATGGGAAATCCACTCCTTTGTTTGAACCTGGCCTGTACCTGATAAACCCATACGTGTGTGTGTGTGTGTGTGTGTGCGTGCGTGCGCGTGCGTGTTTGTGTCGGCCTACATCCTGTGTGTTTGCCAGGCTCAGTAGCCCTGTGAGAGCAACATCAGGACCGAATGCAATTTACTCCGAGTGAGTGTCTCTATGTGTGTACATGTGAGTGGCAGATTGCACTCATGCACTCAGAAAATCATTAATTTTTAACTAGGAGCTTTGCAAATGCAGGTCATGTACTTTTTTGTACTCTTAGGAGAAGACTTGGTGTGTATGTGGTTTGACTGAAAAGGCAGAATGAATTTGTATGTGTTTCAACATTTCCCTCACAAGAGATAGCATTGTAGAGATTCCTTTGAGACTGTCTGCAGCAGTCTCCTCTCCTCTAACCCATACATTCCAGTCCTCTCTTTAACTCCCTGTCCTGCTGTTATACACTTTCTACCTCCTTCGTGACTCCTCCTTTTATCAAGCCCCCTCCAATTCCCCCACCTCTGATCCCCTCTGCAATTACTGCAACTCTCAGAGACAGGGGAAATGGGTTGCCTAGCAACAGGATGCAGCTGGACCAATAGCATCCCCCCAAATGAGTTGACTGTAATGTGTTTAAACAGAGTGTGAGAACGGGAGACAGGGAGGAAGGTTTAGTACTGATGGTGAGAGTAGGGAAAGGGGAAAGAGACGGCACAAAGAATCTGAGGCACAGGAGAAGAAGAGATAAAGAATAAACAGACAGCAGAGCCTCCAGATTAATGAAGTGGGTTATGAACACCTACAGTAGAGGAGATGAAGAGAAAACCTTTCCACCACAATTTTGAATAAATTGATATTATTTCCATCTCCTACAGGCACAAACATAAACAGTTTATACTGCAGGTAGACAAGTCACAACCCACAATGTCAAAGAATTCAGCACCAAGTGCGTCCTGAGAGACATGAGTAATGAGACGGTCAAGATGTTTAGGAAGCTATGACACACCCAAGTCTGTGATCAGTGTGACACAAAACAAGAGAAAGGAAGGAAATTATATTTTCAAAAAAATTGAATTTTGAAGATAGCTGAAATAACCAATAAAATCCCATCACATACTGACACACTCCATCTATTACGAGCTCAGCAACACATGCTGAGGCTATTCTACCTGTAACTCCACTGCCATCATTCAACTCTCCACCATCTGCTCTTCATTATGGAAGAGTGTGTTAACTTCTCAGGTCTGGAACCCTCTTGTATTAAAAACAGTGCAATGAATAAAGCATTTTATTGTTACGCACTTTTACACCTTTGATTGCCTCCTTACTTACGCCTCACTGCATCCCTCCCACCCCTTTCTCAAGGGGAGATGCAATGGGCGCCTTGCATGTCTGAATCAACCGGGGCATGATGACATCTCTACCCTGCTATGTAACCATAGCAACATTAGCCAACCGGCAAATGTTGCTCTCCTGCCCTTGGCTGTCAGCTTGCCCTGTATCCTTCCCTCCTTCCCTCCCTCTCTCGCTGATGCCCTTCCAGTGCCCAACCTGTCTGTTTCCTGCACTTGGATAATTCATCTTTCTTTTTACGGTCCTCTTTCTGTCAATTTCCCCACCTTTTGCATCTTAATCAATATTTGCAGAAGTGCAAGTTCTCCAGTCAAAACTATGACAAGATTTACACTGGTAGCGTTAGTCAGACGTTTCATGTAGTTGTTGTTGTGTTAGTGTGGGTACACACCTTTGGGAGTCGGGTTGTGAGATGGCGTTCACTATTGCCTCGACTGCTGTGTCAAAGAGCTCTGGGTCAGGCAGGGCACTGAAGCAGTCATGCACCAAGTCTTCGCTCTCGCTGAGGGGTACGTCCAGCAGCACCCACGATGACAGGCAGCGCAGCACGCGAGCCTTCACTGCTGCGGGACTATCTGTCCTTCGCAGTAGTTGCTGCAGTAAGGGACACACTGACCCCCACTCTCGGCCAAGGGCACCCCGAACCTAGAGGGAGGAGGATAATGAGGTTTAGACCGCTAGTGTATCTGTCATGTGTGGCATGTTGCTGTGCATTATAAGTAAACTCATCTTAAGTTTCTCTGTACTGATGACATTATGTGTTTTAAGCAATACTTTCACATTTTGGGAAAAAATTTGGGGGGTATTTTTAAGATTAATTTACTAAAAAAAGGCCAAACATTTCAAACATTTCACTTGTCTTTCAGGCAAGAAGTTATGTAAATTGCTTGCCAGAATGAAATAGCCTGTTATGTGTAAAATCATTCATTGTGGTTTGAAATCTAAATTAATAAAGGAATCCTAATAAAACTGGACTGGGGGACACCACTCCTGTGAAAACCTGGAGGACGACATACCTGTCCTTTTCGGTACTGCGGCAGACGGCTGGTTTGGAACTCCTCAGGCAGGACAGTGAGCAACTCCAATAACGCTAAGCAGCGTGCCCGTCCATCAACCCCTCCCCCCTCCTCCTGAAACACTCGCACCATCTCCGCCACCGCACCAGGCCAAGCCTCAGGCATTGTGTTGAGTGCAAGAGAGGCGAGTGCCACACACAGCCGCGTGAGAACCATCTTGGAGCCAGAGGAGAAGCAAGCAATCTGGGAGAACAGCTGGGTCTTCAGAGACTCGTACTGGTCTGTGGGGATGTCCGACCAGTAGCGGGAGATCTTGGTGTGAAGTGCACTGGCACCAAAATACTGAATCTCTGGCACCTGTGACAAATGATGTAACGTAAGCACATAGCACAAAACGTTTTATAATGTGAGCCCATTAATGTGTCCATTGTGTAGACTGTACCTTATCTGGGTTCAGTAGGGCCCAGCAGAACTGCCAGGCCTGGGGAGAGACTTGGGCCTGCATTAGCCATTTCTGGGCCAGATTCTTGTTTTCTATATTGGGATCATAGTACAGCTGGTGGAGTGCCTTGAAAAGAGAAGAAGGACAAGAGACAAAAGTAAAAACCTTCCACAAGAACTGCCCTCCGTGCATTTACAGACGTAGGTGACAGAGAAGACAGAGCAGCTGAAAGAAGACAAATTCACTCATTTGAGCTCTTTTTTGGAAGAGAGAGCTGATTTCCCCCTAGAAAGACAAGAGGTAAACTTGTAGACACATGGTAGTGTTTATCGCAAAAACCATAACAACAAAGAAAGCAACGAACTGAAAACATTGCTTTTTACAACTCTCTACAGCTCTGGGTAATGTGAGCACTTGAGAAGAGGGAGAACAAGATAAGGGAAGCCAAAGAACAAAGAGATAAAGGATGAATTTGAAAGAGAAATAAAAGAAAGGGGGGAAAAAGCATTAATTACTCAATACTTCTAATCCAGGCAGTGCCAGAAGAGGGGTTTAGGCACTACTCTGCAAAAAATTCCGTTTTCTCTTTGTCTCATAACAAAACGCATAAGCACACATGTACTATACATGCTCACTGAACTAAAAATGCTGGCAGCCAGCACTACTGACAGGAAACACAGAAAGAAATCTATTCAGCAAGCTTGTGATCCTTTCTGTTACCCCTGAAGCATGCTCACATCACTTCCTCCACCGACAGTCATTCTCTCCTCTCCCTTTTTATTTCATTCTTTTTGTTTTCAGGGTTGATCAGGTTTCATTCCATCCTTCAGCTCTCCATGATCATCATTCCAGTGTTCGTCCAAAATCTACATTTTTTTCTCATTCCCTCATCAGAGACATACAGACTCTCGAACAAGGGAGGATGAAATATTCTGTGACCAAACTCTTATAGGTCACAGAATCTGATGAGGCAGCTGCGAGGAGGAACATCAATAAGACTCCATGCCCACTGGAACCAGAGAGTCTCAGGTGGATTTTTTTCTCACTGTCTGCCATGCTGAAACACAATTATGCCTCTGCATATTATGAAAAAATCTGGGTAAGACTGGCTGGGTGTTAATGAGCTGATTGTTAGCAGAGAGTAGTGCATCATTATATGTATTTTGTGAATAAATCTGATACAGGAGCAGTTACTAATGTTCAAAGCTTTTTCTAACATCTACCAAAAAGCACATAATGTACAAAAATAGGCTGTTTTTCAATTTGAACTGATTGATGTTGGAAAATCTGCGTGAAATAACCACTAAAATATGAACGTGGCATTTTGGTGCAACCTGGCAATTTCTTTTCGGAAAAGCTGTTGTGATATTCGAGTTCAAAGGAGCAGTAGATCAATAAGGCTGTGTGATCACACATTGCTCCTTTTCCAATCCCCAACAGCACCGTGTCTGAACGCGACTGTCATTCCTGTTTATATCAGAGGATGAGGCACAAAACAGTTCTCTCATTTTGTGGCTTTAATCTTCTCACAAAAATTCAACACCTTCCTTCTGCTACAAATCATAACCAGCATTCAGTAGTCATCCTAAAAAATTAACAATAATTCCCTGCTGCTAATTGGGATTTAAAAAAAACAAACATTCGTCATTCCCAGGACAGTCGTGTTACTTTCAGATTAAGCTGCTTGCAACCATGGATAGCGGCACCTGGCTTCACCTGAGAATGACACACTCTTGGCTAACACTGTCATAGGTTATTAGCTTCTACAATCACTTTCCAATGGGAGGCGGAAGGGAAGATGGACACAAGTCAAAAACGACGCTCAGTTCAAAAACATTTCCCCACCGACTCTGATATGTAGCAGCAGATTTACTAAAGCTGGTGTACACAAAACTGCATGGTACTGTAGTTCTGAGCGGTGTCAACAAATAACAGTACTACTTAATAGAACATGAAGGACAAATTCATTGCAAGTCAGACAAAGGAAAAGTAACAAATATGTGCAGGGCAGTAGATGTAGATAAAGGCAACCAGATTTAAAATGGGTCAGTCCTTATGTTTAAAAAGAACACAGAAATCACTCCTCCACATTATTATGACGACTGAATGCATTATTCTATACATACTGACACACTCTGAACATGACTTTAGAAACTGTGTTAACACACAGGTAATGTGTGTGATGGGAGGGCAGTGCTGATGCTGTGTAGAAGGAACCATCACAACCAATCACTCTGACACCATGCTATAATTGTGAGAACAGAAAACATGCAAAGGAACGATGATTAATGAGGGAACAATGAATAATAGTTTATGTCAGAGTGTGTGCGGGTGGTTGTTGACAGCACACAGCCAAGAAAGAAATTAAGAATAACATGTTGCCAGCAGTGATAAAGGTGCATTAACAGTAAACCCTTGTATTGAGTGTATTACCAAGAAAATCTTGTTGAGGAAAACAATCTCATTTAAAACAATTTAATTATAAAAACCCACCACCTGCAGTCACTGAATCAAATGATATACAAAATCTTCTCTGAGGCAACAAAAGCAAAAATTTAAGAATTAATAGTGATGAGCTTGTGTCATCCTTTCTGTAAGGCATGAAAATTGAGTGAAGGCAAAACAACAGAAGTTGGACAAGGTGGACACACATGACTAAACACATAGTATTTTCAAGAACAGTTTACAAGTGCACACACTGAGGAAAGCATTCATTGTATTAATGTGCATGAACAGATTATCCTGTGTTTATTTGTCAAGAGCTGAAAGGTAACAGTCATCAGAATCACTTTTTTCAGTCTGAAGTATCCTCTCCACACACCAAAAAAAAAAATCCATAATACATGATGTCATTAATTTGTGTCTCTGCTATGATATATTCAACGTCAACTGGCAGCTGAAGAATTTCCCTGGCTTGAAACTACTCAATATAAATCCAGCACTTGACATATAAAACGTAACATTAGATAGGAATAAAAATTCACTGGGAGCTACGCACTCCTGAAAGAACGAAAATGTACATGTTGACCCAGTGCTGTGCTTATTTCTAGGGTTGCAGAAGTTATTTGTCTTGGGGCTGAAACACCAAATGACATTATACCATACCACACCAAAGGTAGCACTCTGAATTTCGCATGCTAGCCACTTGCTCAGTGAACAGTGACTCTGGATGAGGCCAATTGTAATCAAGAGGGAAGGGAAGGGAAGGCACTATATGTACCCATTCATTGTACACACAAAGATGGTGACAACGTTGTGCATTGTTTCGCAGATCAACTTGGAACAATGAGATCCCTTCTGCGACACACATACAAATATTAGGCAAGGGACCCTCATCTTCACCACCATCTATACAATAAACCTCGTGCTACCATAGAACAGCTGCAACTCTGCACTTCTGGTCCTTCTTGTTTCAATCTTTTCACAACTGATTTCACTCTCATCATTTTGTGGGAAGTGCAATGTGACCTTCTGTTAAGAAGCACAACTGTGAGTCTGCTGGTGGTATGTATGTTATGTGCTGCTGATACTAGCAGAGAGGATAATAGATTTACCATTGACACCTACATCCCTTGAGAAAAGCATCCACAGATACTAATTTGACATGATGAGTACATTTACATTTTGAAGACATCTATCTTACTTCTTAATTAAATGAATAGAACCGTGTGTGAATAACGTATAACATGAGCACAACCTTATCATTCCAATACATAATAGGCAAGAATTTAAATATGGACAGAATTCTAAATACAATATCCAAGTACGTATAGCTGAGTCTATAGTTGAATCGGTATCTCCTCAGTTGCTGTTTTATTACAAAAGAGATCATGGCATTCATGGGAGATGATGCTTCAAATGCCATTTGTCATGTTTCATTAGTTAATGAGATTACTGATGGAGCTGTACCTCTCATAGAAGGAGAGATGTCAGAGGATCAGAAAACACACGTTAAATGACAATCCACCAATAAAAATATTCTTCAGTATCGTGTTGCTTTGAGATCTGCTCGAAAGTCAGAGTATTGTGTAAAAATACATATGCATTACATTTATATGCACATATTTTTTGAATAATGTTGAATCCATTGCAATAACATTTTCTCATTGGAAGCATCTCCTGTTTCAAATAATGAAATTGTACTGTGTGTACTGTATATCTGATGAGTTGCTCAGATTACGTGCTTACTGGAGGTATTTTGGGAGGGATGGTTTCCAATTCCAATGTAGATGACATGCTTTTATAACTGGATGCGAGAAAAAAAATGTACATATAGAAATGTCCTTGCAAATCTATATTGCTGTAGAACACGCTATTAAAAGCATATGTTAATACATCATAATGAATTATTTACTAGCCAAATGACCACGCCAAACTGATAACAGACCGGCACTGTCTTCAGCGGCAGCCATAAAACATCAATAGATTTATCAGAAGATCGTCACTGTTTGACATTCTTCTTACTCTTTTATTACACCACCAGACGACACAGCATCAGGACAAGCCTTCTGCCCCACAGGAATGTGCTTCTCTCCCTCAAACCTGCTTCTAATCATTTCTGTCGCATTGTCAACCTCTGCTCACCCCCGCCTCTTTCTTTGCTGGCTCTTTCACAGACATCGACCCTGTCCCACCCCTCATCCCCCAATCCATCTCCTCACATCGACTTCACTCTCGCACAAGAGAGGCTATCTTTCTCTCTCTCCATCCTTACCATTGTCTCCCCACCCATTAAGTCAGTGACCACCAGGCTGGGAGATTCATCACAACAACACTGCTAAAGAAAGCATCCATACAAACACAGCGAAACAAAACCCTTAGAAACATACAGTAATGAAGAATGTGTGGGGTAAAATCTGTAATAATGTTCTAATCTACTAGTTTAAATTGAACATTAATCGTCATTGAGGACTGATTTAAAAAGAGAAGAATACATGCGTTTAATTCCGGGATGACAACACACCAAGATTCTCTTTAGGTAAATTCAATAAAAAATAACTTGCTTTGTTATGCGGTATCAAAGAGACACTGCTTTGATGCTCCAGTTAACCATCTGTAAAGTTACCACTTCTTTGATATTCACACCAAAAATGTATGAAGTAATAAACTGCTGTCAAAGCCCACCTTCTCTACGTTTTCCACGGTGAAGTCCAGGGCGTCCGGTGTGGCTACTATCCTCCCCGGCGTCTCCATATCTCCGCTGAGATGGAGCTGTCAAGTGATTCAAGAGGAGCAAAACATTCAGGAGGGAACGGCCCCTCAGTGAACTTCCCTTCATAGACAGTGACGTTACACATTAAGTAAATGTATTTTGACAGTAATATCTTCAATGTGTGAGAAAACTCTAGCTGTACAGCATCACATTTTGGTCACGAGTATGACGACAGAAGCTACGAGCCGGCAAGCTAGCGTTAGCTCACTTGGGAGGAAGCTAGCTGGCGCTAATCTACAATACAGAAAAATACTATAGCAGCGGCTAACGACACTAGGCTAGGCAAACTAGCTAACGAAGCAATGCATGCAACATGACGCTACTCCGGGGTCAAATGCAACCAAGCGATACAGATATACTAATTTTCACATGGCAAAACCAATATCAAAAGAATGCCAGCATCCTATATTACATCTAGCCTGTCTAACGGACCAAGGTTTTTCCACCTTTCTGTCTGCCGACGGTTTGAGACGATGCTGGCAGCTCCCTGCCGCTTTTCTGCCTCTGCTCCGTCATCGGGAGCTATTCGCTGCATTCAAGTGATGTGGGAAATATTGGCATCTCATGGCAACTGGTCACGGAATGCAAAGTCACAAAATTAGGAGAATAGTACTTTCGTGTATTATTACCATTAGTTTGATATTTTTTATATTTTACAAAGCACAACCACAACATAGTACATGAAAGCAAGAGGTGAGATTAAACACAAACAAACAAAATAGATAGATTGATTGATAGATTGATAGATACTTTATTATAACACACAAGTTCACCGTCCCACTCATTTAAACGTGCTGCTGACGTCTCCCCGCCAGATGCCCATAAGACCACTAGGATATGCTCCAGCAACCACCGTGACCCGCGACAGTGTAATAAACGGTTCGGAAAATGAATGAATGCGAATCAATGAATGAATGAGTAGATAAGTTAAATACCCTCTCTACAGGATGAAAAGTTTTTCATTCATTCATCTGCTGCCGCTTTATCCGCCGTAGCGGGTCACGGGGAGCTGGAGCCTAACTCTGCTGGCTTAGGGCGTGAGGTGGGGGACACTCCGGGCAAGACGCCAGTGCACCGAGGAGCCACATACAAAGACGGACAACCATGCACACACACACACACACACACACTCCTACGGGCAATTTGGGACCGGCCAATCAACCTGAAGCGCATGCTTTTGGAGGTGGGAGGAAGCCGGAGAACCCGGAGAGTTACTGAAGAAAATTAATATCATCTGGAAACATGGATGTAAAACATGGAAAAAATATTGGAAATGTATGTATGTAACATTTATAATAACAGTTATAATAAAGATCATAAAGAAAACACAAACAACAATAACAATAACGTCAACCATGAAGCCACTGGGTGGAGTATACTGTACTAGGTCAAGTATAGCAACGTTAAACGAAACGATAGAATAAAACCCTAGTGGAATCAACCATAGAGCCATATAAACCCACAATATATAGCACATTAGCTACAGAGTACTAACGAATCAACAGATGAACACTAGTGCCGCGGTGCAAAGGTCAACAGGCTGCTCTGTGATGATGAAAATAATTCATGGCAGCCGCCAGGTAACGTGAAATACGCGAAGAAGTCCATTCTCTTCAACTTTCACTTTTAATACGATGGATTTTTCTTTTAACAACAGCATTCATAGGCAGATGATGGAGGTAGATGGAACAATGGTGGGGTGTTGGCTGACAAGAGTCCTCACTGAATCCATATCCTCAAGAGAAATACTGCTTCATAGTTGTGTCCACCGCCTCACCAAGAGACCAGTTTGTTAGGCAGGAGGAAAATAAATTAAAGAGGAGCAGCGCCCCGAAGTGGACTGATGAAGAACTTCAATTACAGTAAAACCCCCGAAGAATGATAGGTTTGGTTCTGTGGGTCCTCTGGAGTGGCTGGACTTGAATTTTTGTCATGACTAACTACTAGACTCAAACAGACAGAGAATTGGTATATCAAATTCACTTTCCCCACAGCTACACTGTGAAAACTGGGATTGGGGTTAATTAATAATGCTAACACTATAAGTCATCAAGACTACTTGCTATAAATTAATTCCCATAATATGATCTTTTTAAAAAAACAACAACAACAGCATGAATATAATTAAAGGCCTGAATGTAAACAGCTGTGGTACATGTCATGATTTATTGTCAGGTAATTTCAAAAATATCACTCAGACTTCTGTGTGAAAGGCAACCAAGGTGGTCGCTCGGGTGTTTGTGTAATAGGTGTAGGTGTAATAGTTCAGTTGTCAGTCTTCCCATATATATATGACTATTCCCAAGACTTTCTCCTGCATTTAAAACCAGCTTTGTTCAGGTTGATCAACTGTTTGAGGTCAAGTAAAGCAATCTAAACTGTGGTCCAACAAAAACATCCACATTGCTGTGTCGTTTATAAGAGATGGTCTCATGAATATGAATTTCCGAGTTTGGATCACTAAAGTATATCTATCAGTCTATCTGTCTATCTGTTTATCTGTCTGTCTATCTATCCACAGTATCTATCTAACATACAAAATGAAACAATAGCTTCTTAAAATTTACTGAGTCATTCATTACAAAACGTACCTCAGTCAAGAATCCACAACCATCTTTACCGCTCTTCCATCATACACGTTGCATTATAAGAAGTGTATGGCACAAACATGAAAACTCAAAATACAAGATGTACATCCATGCATCCCTTACATCTAACCCAAGGCCTTCACCCAATGTAAATGATCATCAACACATGGAAATAAAACATCAGCACAAGTCTTTATACATGTAAGTGTCTATGTCCATGAAAAAAGGTTCACGCAGGTCTTCACGGCTCCTCCACTTCCTGAAGAAGACACACCTTGGTGATTGGCCTATCCAAATAGCCAGTCCTTGTTTCAATGCCAATTCGTCGTACAAATCCTCCTTTATCAGGGATAACCTCCACAACCTGACCAGTGAGCCACGAGTTACGTGGCGCTGAGTCATCCACAATGATAACGACATCACCAGGAACAAAGTTTCTTCTGGTGCTCTGCCACTTCTGCCGCGCCTGTGGCTGTGGCAAGTACTCTTTGATCCAGCGCTTCCAAAACAAGTCTGACATATAATGCACTTGTCTCCACCAACGTCAAGCATATATATCCTCTCTCTGGAAAACACCTGGAGGCAATGATGGCTTCGACTTCAGAAGCAGCACATGGTTAGGAGTCAGGGATTCCTAGTCGTTGGGATCAGTGGAAGCTTTAGTTATTGGACAGCTATTGATAATAGACTCCGCCTCGCAAAGAACTTTACGAAGACCTTCATCATCCAGATTTTGCGTTTTTAATATCAAGTTGAGCACCTTTCAAACAGACCGCATCAACTGCTCCCACACTCTGCCATGATGTGACCCAGAGGGGGGGGTTAAACATCCACTTGATACCCATCTGCAAGAGCTAATCACTGATTTGTGCTTGATTCCACCTTCCTATAGCTTCTTTTAGCTCGCTTTCAGCGCCAACAGAGTGTGCAGTTGTCTGAATGTAACTCCAACACTTGACCACGTCTTACCACGAAGCGTCTGAGGGCATTAATAAAGGAATCAGTGCACAAAGAGAACACTACTTCGAGATGGACAGCTCTTATTGCCAAACATGTGAAAATAACTCCATATCTCTTTATTATGATCATTCCTCACTTAAACCTCAAACGAACCGAAGCAATCCACCCCAACGTGGGTGAATGGAGGTTCATTAGGTAGAATTCGATCCTGAGAAAGATCTCAAACAGTCAAATCAAACACCATGTTCCTTAAAGAAAGACATTTTTTCACCATGTGTCTTCTTATCCAATAGAAGACACAGATCCAACATATGTCTAGCTCCACAAAAAAATAAAACTTTGGCAAGTGAGCTTTTTTCTCTGGTCATCCACAGGCAACGTCTCTCCACTTAGTTTATAAGGCGGTTTCCTGCAGAGATGCGGAGATGTGGGGGAAGACCCACACGCAGCGGGTGGGCACCGTGCGCACCTTTGGCGGTGTAGAGGGGAGGGCAATGGGGCATCTGCTCACCCAGCTGCTGGGTCAGTTGCAACCCAGCCCGACCGACCCAGCCCTAAGAACCAATCCTTATCCTGAAGTTACGGATCTGATTTGCCGACTTCCCTTACAGCTACCTTGATCTAACACGCCAGAGGCTGTTCACATTGGAGACCTGCTGCGGGTACGGGTACACCCTGGCACGAGATTTGTACCCTCTCCCCCGGATTTTCAAGGCCCAGTGAGAACTCACTGGACGCCGCCGAAACTGCGATGTTTTCCAAGGCGTGGGCCCATCTCTCGGGGCAAACCCATTTCAGGGCACCCTTCCCTTCACAAAGAACTCCCCCCGGGTCTCCCACCAGCTTCTCTAGGATTCCTTGCGCTACTGCACTGGATGCCTCGTGGCGTCCGTCTCCGCCTCTCCAGACTTGGGGACCTGACCGCCCTTCCGAACAGCGTTCGCTCATCTCTCAGGACCGACTAACCCATGTTCAACTGCTGTTCTCATGGAACACTTCTCCACTTCGGCCTTCAAAGATCTCGTTTGAATATTTGCTACAACCACCAAGATCTGCACCCACGGCGGCTACACCGGGGCCCACGCCCTAGGCTTCCATGTGGACTGCGGCAGCTTTCCTGCTACGGGTCCCCAATGAGTTGTCTGAAGAGGACATGGATGATGTGCCTGACCGACGGAGCCACAAGGGCTAATAATGGACAGTTACCCCCCAGAAAGGCTGCAACATCAAGTCACAGTTTGATACGTATTCGACCAGGACCTGTACCTGGGTTAGGACTGTCTCCCCAATAGATGCATGGAAGGGGTTCATGTCTGATGATATAATAGAAGAGGTGCTGATATGCACAAACAAGGAGTGAGAAAAAGAGCCTCAGACAGGGGGAGAGAGTGGAGAAATGTAACCAAAGAGGAGCTTGTGGCCTTCATTGGATTAACCATTCTTGCAGAAAGTAAGAAGAACTGGGATGTGCCAGTCTGTACGCTTTGGACTACCCTCATGTCCTCTTTCACTACATCCACCACATCCTTTGGTTTTCCCCTAGGTCTCCTGCCTGGCAGTTCAAAACTCAGCATCCTTCTACCAATATATTCACTATCTTTCCTCTGGACATGTCCAAACCATCTCAGTCTGGCCTCTTTATCTCCAAAACCTCTAACATTTTCTGTCCCTCTGATGTACTCATCTTATGCGGTTCCTGAGATATGAGCAAAAAAATGTACAAAAGTTGAATCAGCCCCACTACAGTAATGTAATTTACAAACTTTACTGTAGTGGGGCTGATTCAAAATAGTGATGAGTCAGCCTAAAGCAGGGGTTTCAACTCACGTTCAGCAAAAGCCACAACAGCATAATGGTTGCCCTCAAAAGGCCAGACGTAACCATAAGACAGTACAAACTAAATGTTAGTAAATTAAATGTAATGTAATGTAAAATCAATGGAACTACACTTTAATTTTAAATAACATGGAATTCTTAACGTATTCAACTTACAAATATTAAATATTTGCATAGAGGTAAAAACAATATGTACTTGTTTGTCTGTTATTATAACATGAATCCTTAATTTGTCAGGTTATATTTTCCTTTACTGTAAATGTAAGCAGCAATGTCTCCCCTAAGCTCAAAAAATCATTGGAGGACTTTGCCCCTACTCAGCCACCGTACATCTGTATGGTATGGCACATCTCCGTGCTCCGAGCCTATCTCCTGCAACAACAGCTGGAACTAGTGGTGATTTAGGCTGTGAGTACAAATGAAGTTTACTGTTTTCATCGCTATTTTGAATCAGCCCCACTACAGTAATGTAATTTACAAACTTTACCATGATGTTGCTGCTGTTAATTGGGGCACAGTCATGGCTGGACAGGGTGTACAGCCTTGAACCAACAAAGTGTTTAAAAAGGAACGTATTTAAAATGTATTAAAAAGGATCTCCTCAGAGTTTTAGGATGAACTTCAAATATTTTATTCATATAAGAGTAATCTGTTACCATTGAAAAGTCTCTTTTTATTTTTGACTTAACAGGTTGTATTTCTGTTTTCCTAACTATTTATGGGTCTTCATATTTTAAAGTGACATATTTATCAGTGTGAATCTTCGTGTTTATAATCGATATCTGTAGGTTCTCAGTCATTCAGGTAGAGGTAAATCAAAAGCATCACTTCATCCGTTGTAGTTTTTCACAAAACAACAACTAGTGTGGTGGAAACGCCACCTTATACAGTATGCAATGTGGCTGCGCGCCTAAACAAAATACTTTTATTTTGAAATACCTTTCCGGAAATTCCTCTTTCAGCGGAAGTTATAGCACCTCGTGCAGCTCCAGCAATTACAAAACCTAGTCAGCCAGAGAAGTCGACGTCAGATAGATCTGGAAACGTATCAGTAAGTACATTTCACTGCGCTTCGGTTTCTGTATCATCATGGACTGGCTCTATAGAGTTAAAACTCTGCATTTTTATATCTGACATAAATAGCTGGAGTTCAGTGAAATGGGACGGAAAAGGAAATAGCTTTGTTAGAATGAGCCTGAAACGTGCAACGTCCGATGGGCTGACGTTGGTAATGTCGGGAAAAAAACATGAAGACGTCGGGAAAGAAATCATTACGTAAATAAAGGCGTTTAACACTTTGGGAAAACATTACGAAGTTTACATTCCGGGCCACTGTGAAAACAATGCTCTTAAAAGTTGTTGTAATAGTTTCAAATTGTTACCACTAAAGATCGGCGCTTATTAGCTGCTAATTTAATATTTATGTAAGTGTACCAGCCTTTACTCAAAAAGCTGAGTTATATACGCTGCGGTCTGAAACAAGAACCAATGCAGTCAGAGACTGCAACATCCCGCGACACCCCTGAATTCAAAAGTTTACCCTGACCTACTTGCATAGGTCAAACATCAAAGCTTGTGCTCTGACCCACTTTCATAGATCAAAGCAGTAGCTTTGATCTACGGTCTTGCACTGGCCTTCTCCCTCATCTTTCTATCTTATCCTGTTCCTGAGTGTACAAAAGTTAAAATTTGACCTTGACCTAGTTTTCTCAAGGTAAAAAGTCATCCTCTCATTTTTATCCCCTTTGCTGACCGAGTAATCTGCTTTTTGTTTCATCTTTCTATCTGCAACGGTTGCAAAGACATTTGGTGGACTAACAGATGAACGTACGAACGGACTAATGGAGTAACGGACGAACACACAAACGCTGACATTTACAATACTGTATATCACCGTTTGAAGTGGGATGTAATAACTGCAAATACATTATGTTGAACATCATCTGTAAACGTGTGTACATACATGTATATTATATGTGTGTATTTTACAAACATGTTAATGTAGAGTATTTATGTATATAATGGCTATTATATATGTATACATACATATTTACATCTATACATATGTACATACATATCATGTATGTACACATATGCAATGTATTATCATTTTTAATGAAGAGAACTAATATTGAAAGGCCTTTTGAGGGCAACCATTATGCTGATGTGGCTTTTGGTAAAAATGAGTTGACCTCCCCTGCTTTAGGCTGACTCTTCGCTGTAAGTCAGCCTATATCGCTAGACATCGCGATAATCGATATCTGTGTAGGTTCTCAGTCATTCAGGTAGAGGTAAATCAAGAGAAGCATCACTTCATCCGTTGTGGCTTTTCACAAAAAAACTGGTGTGGTGGAAATGCCACCGTATATACAATTTGGCTGCACGCCTAAACAAAATACTTTTTTTTTAATATATACCTTTCCGGAAATTCCTCTTTCAGCGGAAGATATAGCACCTCGTGCAGCTCCAGCAATTACAAAACCTAGTCAGCCAGAGAAGTCGACGTCAGATAGATCTGGAAACGTATCAGTAAGTACATTTCACTGTGCTTCGGTTTCTGTATCATCATGGACTGGCTCTATAGAGTTAAAACTCTGTATTGTTATATCTGACAGATAAATATCTGGAGTTCAGTGAAATGGGATGGAACAGGAAATAGCTTTATTAGAATCAGCCCGAAATGTGCAACATACTGTATATACACATACATAATTTCTTATCATTTTTAATGAAGACAACTAATATTGAAAGGTACAAGAGGCTTTAACAATAAGCAACTGATGTGAATAAATGCATTACTGATATTATACAGTGCGCCCTCATTCTTTATGAATTTTGAGTTGGGGCGACGAACTATTAATCTTATTTTTTACGGTAATTTAAACATTTAGACCCCCATACTGATATTAAACCGCCTTCTATTTGTATTACCCCTTCCCACACGATTATTGACTGTATAAAGCACTTTTGTGTCTCCCGTAAGTCCGAGACTCACGGAACTGAGCGCACTTCCGTATGCTGTCAGCCAATAGAATGCACGTGACTGCCTACCAAAAATCTGCGATGTGGTGAAGTCGTGAGCTTTGATGCACGAATGCGCGAGGGTGCACTGCATTACAATGCTGATTCTTGTCAAATTGTACAATGTTGGAAGCAACCACTCCAGATATGGAATAGGTGATGAAATCTCACGTCAAAATAACTACAGACAATGAAGTCAACTCATAGCAGATAGATGAATGGATAGATGAAATGATTGATTGATTGACTGATTGATTACAACATGTTGGAAGTTGAAGAAGAAATGATCTGGTGGAAAATCTTTGAGTATTAAGTAGACTAAGCTTCAGCTGATTTTCAAACCAAATTTAATATAAAGCAAAGATAACCTGAGAAAACACAAGAGTACAAGTTTTATGAGATTATTTAAGCCAAAGTCAAAGGTTTTTCCAACAACTACATCATCAGTATGAAAAGGTATTAATCCTCCTGGACTTAATATGTAGTTGTTCCACCTTCATTGGCAGAACATGGACCTAACTGTGCTGATAATTGGACATCAGTCTCTGATCTCTGGTGAACTTTGATCCGTTTTTTTTACAGAACTGCTTTAGTAATCCCACAGTGACCTCTCTCTGCAGTCCGCCTCACTCATGGCTGTGACGATGACAGACAACACGGACAGCAAAATGAACCTGTGAGAAATGACTCGAAGGAATAAAAGTTGTTTAGAATTTTGTATGTTTTTTAGTCTCAGATGAAGTTATTGTAAATTAACCAATCTTACCATTTATACTTTTTTAATCAAGAGAACCATTAATGAAAGGCTTACTGTATTTGCAGCTGACATGAACTGGTTAGCTCATTCCAGAAAATGGGGACATAACGATTGGTGAACCTGATAAATACAGCTACATCTGTTTCCCTGTGCACAGAACAGTCAGCGTGGAGCAGGTGGCAGCGGTGGGACAGGTTCTGGTGGACCCAGGACTTGGCCTCACACGGCGATTCAGAGCTTTATTTACCCTGAAAAACATGGGAGGTAAAATATGTCTACATTTTTTAACATGTTCCGAAGAGATATTGCGCTAAGTATGGCATTCACTCTAAATCAGACCAGTGGGATAACTGTTATGGATGTCGAGGGTCTTTACCAACAGCCACATACAGTAGATAGTCATAGGTCTACTGGAGACTATCCCAGCTGAGTAAGGCCAAAAGGCGAGATACACACCAGATGAGAGGCCAGCTCATTGCAGGGCCACTAAAGCTGACTCAATACAGAAATTCAAAATGAATAGTATAACATGCCTCTAAATAAGGCAACTAAATAGCAAGTTGCCAACAGGCTTTTCCTTTAAAAGGGTAAGCTAACGTTCAAGTCTGTGTCCCTGACATGTTTTGCATTTAAATGATACGTTAGGCTGGAGCTGCTTCGTTGATATGAAAATTCTCTTTTACAAAAGGTACAAATAATGATAATAATAATGGATTAGATTTAGATTCCATTATTCATTCACTCCTCATTCTCACTTGGTGATGGTAAGCTACATGTGTAGCCACAGCTGCCCTGGGGCAGACTGACGGAGGTGTCCACAGCGCAGATTGGCAGCGCAGAATCACTGCGTTTTTGTTGATAGTTACGTCTTTGTACAAAACTGTAGTGAGACCAGAGATGTTGTTTTGCCTAGAGACGGTGTCACTGAGGAAAAGACATACAAAGCTGGAGGTAGCAGAGATGAAGAAATACAAAAAATACTAAAGAGTTTGTGATAATCAGTCATGTTGTCGGGTTGACGTGTTGTCATGTTGTCAGGAAGAACTCTTTAAACACAGGTTTAGTCTGTGCTGTTTTGTTTAGTTTGGTGTGACTGAAGCTCTAACCTGTGTGTAACAGGCGCTGATGCTATACAATGGATCAGTAAGGCCTTCAGTGATAAGTCGGCCCTTCTGAAGCATGAGCTGGCCTACTGCCTTGGACAGATGCAGGACAGACGAGCCATCCCCATTTTGACTGCTGTCCTCAGGGACACCCAGCAGGAGACGATGGTCCGGCATGAAGCAGGTACACATGAACACAATTTGTGGGGTAAAGAGCAGGGTTGTTCACCTTTTGAAACATCATCATCCCGTCATCTCATTGCACATCCCTTGGAGAGCACATCCCCAGTATTTGAGAATCATTGAAGTACAACAACCAAACCAAAATAAGATAAAAAATAGTTACAGAACAAACAACCGTCACAGCCTTCTAATCTGAATATATCAGTTCTTTCTTGCTACAGTAGAATGTATAGGATACAAATTCTGAAGGTGCAGGATCGCTGGAAGCTTCACTGGTTTTTCTGACTGTGTGTGTTGTCAGGTGAGGCCTTGGGAGCAATTGGTGATCCTGTGGTTTTGGACCTTCTGAAAGAATACAGTCAGGATCCTGTCATAGAGGTATGAAGACTTAGCCTAGTCAGAAGGTAGAAACTAATCACAGGGTTGGATCTTAATGCATCATAGTATTGCTCATTTCTCATTTACTGACATGGAATACAGCTTGACATGCACAATGAAGTCATTGTTCATTCCAGTTTTGCCTAAATGCTTTTTTGTTGGAAGAAGAAGAAAACCAAACAAGGGCAAATGACTGAGGTAATTAAATCACTGATATATTGGGTTAACACATCTACCATCTCCTGGATTACTGACTACCTACCAAGCAGTATGTCTGTCTGGGCAGTGTTCAGTCTGAATGTAGTACATGAGTAGCACAAGGGATTGCTCTGTTGCCTTTTCTCTTCACCTTGGTACCACATGTGCCACCTGCAGAAGTTTTCTGATGACTGCAGAGGTATGGTGAATCAACAATGAATGGGAGGAGGAGTTCAGAGCAGTGGCATATGATTTTGTTGAGTGGTCTGCAAATAGTCACCTGTTGTTGAATGTGGTCAAGACCAGAAATATTGTAAGGAACAGACAACCATGAAACAACAGTGGAATTTGGAAGAATATTACAGTGGTGCAGGAGTACAGGAGGAGTATCTGGGAGAGCACCTCGGCAGACTGAATTGGAAGATCAAACCTGAGACTGTGTAGGAAGGGGATGAGCTATTTCTATTTCCTGAGAAGGTTGAGATCCTTCAGCCTTTGCAGCAAGATGCTGGAGATCTACCAGTCTGTGGTCACCAGTGTGCTCTTCTTCACTGCAGTCTGCTGCGAGACCAGCATTGGACCTGACAATACCAACAGACTGAATAATCTGAATAAAAAGGCTAGCTCTGTTATAGGCTGCAAATTTAACACCTTTTAAGGAGGTGGTGGACATGGTGAATTCAAACTGTTGTCCATTATGCTCTTCTGTTTTTGTATACTCTATATTTCATTGTTAATATTTAATAAAGTAATTTATCTTTGTATTATTTATATCTGTATATCCATCTAATCTTGGTAATGGCTTGAATGAACAGATAAACCTACTGAAATGATTTGTCTTCCTCAGTCAGATATCATGTGGTTCCACAAGCCTTTCAGTGCACCCCTACATTGGAGAACTGTAAGCAAGGAATCACTGCTGGCTGCTAGTTGTGCTTACATTTTCAGATTCTCCTTTATTCATTTAATGGGAGCTCAGTTATATCAGCTACATTGTATTTATCTGTCTTATACTTGTGATAATGTCAGACACAGGATAGACACTCTGGAGTAGCTCACAGTCTGCCACACAACTAATAAAATAGTGACTGTAGCTGTATGGAGGTACAAATCTTTGAAAGACTTGAGACTAGCTAGCTGTGGTTCAAGGGCTGTAGTTTCTGAACTCCAAACATTTAAAAGACAAGAGTAGAATAAAAGAGTGGGACCAAAGAATTTTGTGATTCTATTAATGATAGTTTCAAACTTGGAAGAGTCACGACTTAGGTTTAGGGTTGTAACATTTAAATATTGGGGATGGGAATTTTACAAGCCAATGGCTTCTACCCGTCAATCCTTTTTTTTTCTTTTCAGATGTTGATGTTCCAAAACTGATGAAGTCTGCTGTAATAACATGTCTGGAAAGGAAAAAAATATGACAATATATTGATTTATTCAGTTTACCACTTAAAGCTAATGATATATCACACATTTATGCTCTCCAGGTTGCAGAGACGTGTCAGTTGGCTGTTTGTCGACTCAAGTGGCTGCAGAGTAGTGGGGATAAACAGCTGGATCATGAAAGCTCAGACAAGAACCCTTACTGTTCCGTGGACCCAGCCCCTCCATCAACGAAAAAGACTACATCCGAGCTGCGTGCCGTCCTGTTGGATGAGAGTTGCTGTCTCTTTGAACGTTACCGTGCCATGTTTGCGCTGCGTAACTGTGGCAGTGAGGAGGCTGTGCTAGCACTGGGAGAAGGTGGGATGCATCACTACTTTGTAATCACTGCAGTCATACATAAAACCACTTCATCCAAACTTCAGACATGACATTTCTGAACATTTCATGTTGTGATCTCTGTGTTTAGTTTTTACTGTATGCTCCGTCCGAAGGAATCCATGTGGCAATATGTGATGGGGTATGGTGTGTGTAGACAGATAAAGAACCACTGAGTTGAAGAAAATTTTCCCCCATGCTTTTAGGGTCCCAAAAATGTGCATCCAATTATTGGTTTCTTCACTTAGCCTACTGTATTTCTTTAGCCAATTTCATATTTTGAGATTATGGTGTGTCCTAACAGCATAAGTGAAATTTTTTTAGCCCATTGTGGACATTTGTGTCCTCTTACAATATTAACATTTGTGTTTGTCATATGTATTGTTCAAAAACTAATGCAGTCTTTTGAACCCTACGTTTGTTTCTTCCATTTTTGCCATGGATTTTATGAATTTCTGCATCCAGCAGGTTACAAAATAGGACAAAAACAATTTGATTGTAACATCTTCCTTGTTTCCCAGAAGCCTTTGCTCCTCTTTAGTTGACGTCATCCAGCACTTCCGACAATTGATCAGTTCTGTCACACTATAGCAAGAAACTTGTCTGTTTAAGGATCACAAGTGAGAGTAGCTCAATGACAAAAGTAAACAAATGTTTCACTTATGTGTCCAGTGTAAAAGTAGCCCAGTAAGATTTACAGGGAGCTGACTGAAATTCCAATGCATCAGTGTGCTGAAAAAATTGCATGATATGATCAGTCCTATTGTGCAGAACCTAAACCTTTCATTCGCTGTGCATCCCTAGGCCTGCAGTGCTCCAGTGCTTTGTTCCGTCATGAAATTGGCTACGTTCTGGGTCAGATGCAGCATCCAGCAGCAGTGCCAGCCTTGCGTGCAGTTCTGGAGTGTCCTGAAGAGAATGCTATGGTCCGACACGAGGCAGCAGAGGCTCTGGGCTCGATTGGCCATGAGGAATGTCGAGCTGTGCTGCAACTTTACCGTGAAGACAAGGAACGTGTCGTCAAGGAGAGCTGTGACGTGGCTCTTGATATGCTGGAGTATGAGAACAGTGATGAGTTTCAATATGCAGACGGACTGGTCCGGTTACAGGGATAAATATTTAATCCTTGCTGTACTGCTGACATAATTGGACTCAATGCTAAAGCTGTTGCATCCTTCCCTATAAGCTCAACCAATTCTGAGAATTTCTGTAAAGCTGTAGCTGATCATGTTTTATCGGTATATTTGGTGAAGCCAAGCCAAAGTTTGCTGTAATACTATGAATATTTTTTGTATTATTTAAAAGACTCTTAAAGTGTTGGGAATTAAGGTTCTAGCTGGCAGCCACACTGACCATGCAGGAAGCAAAGGTTTTGTTCAAATCTTTTATTGCTGACACTCTGGATGAGTGCCAGCGACATATGCTAGTGGTTCTGTGAAGCAGGGAAATAATTAACATACTATATCCAATAAACAATAGGTTCAAACATGAAATTATTAAAATGAATAATTAAATTAAACATGAAATGAATTAAATGCATGATTAAATTAAAAGTCAAACTTCAACTTAAGTGTACAATTAATCATGAACAAGAAAGACAAACTGAACTTACAATGATATATCAAAGACACAGCATACATCACCAGCTTCAGCATGTGTTCAGTGGCAAAGAGGAAGTCCTGCCCGTTCTTGCCTGTATTTGTAGGGGAGGCAATGACAGACAGGAAGAGCTTCCACCACCTTGTGGAGTGGAGGGGGAATGTAGTCTTTTTTTTTTTTAGGATATTTGTAACATAAAGCATATGAGAAGTGTTGGAAGTGTCATGCATTTTAATGTTATTGTTTTTTCAGATAATATCCATAGTATAAAGGTAACCTTTGACACAGCTTCACAAGATATAAATAAGATACTGTACAAAAAAATTACCTGATTCCGACAGGATCATTTTTGATTAGATTTGGATTTTTATGGAATGACCCTGTTTAACACTTTGGGATTAGAATTTAAATTATATTAAGCTTTGAGAATCAATAATGAATGTGTAAAAGCACAAACATATTACAGATCATGTGATACAGCAGTGAGCTTGAAAACTCTGGCTTAGTGGCTGTAAAGTTGACTTATTTTTCCTCTCAACGAAACAGCAAATGACAGAGGAAGCATAAAGCATCTTGTACTGGTACATATGGGGCCCTACTTCAGGGCTCCTGGGAGTTACTCTGAAGGGACAGGATACGTCACTTTTCAACAAAGTGTCACATGCTTGGGACACTGGAGGTGTGTCACCTTTGTTTTTCCATTTGACAGCCCTACAGGACTCAAAGGATTGATTATTACTTTAGGCAAGTTGGAACTTTCTCTCATCTGCTGCGATAGACATTGAGGTATGTCTGCACTAGCACAAGAATAAAGACCATTTAAACAATCCGTTTTTATTCATGTAGTGCTTATTGTTCTTAAAGTACAAAGTGTTTCACAGAACAGTTTCCCCTAACCTACCACCTCACATCAGAAAGGATTATTACTTCAAAAAGTTTTATTCAATAATACCTGCCTCAAACATTCTAGTTAGTTTAGTCTAGTGAAAGGTAGAAATATCAGTCAATAGAAAATGGTCAAATGTAGGTTAAGTCAAATGACAAAGTTTTTTTAATGTTCAATAACAGTGACGATATTTTACCACAAAAACAAAAAACGAGTGATCTGTAAACGACAAGCCCTGAACAATCTGGTAAAGCGGTTCAGGATGCATTATGAACACAGGACCTCTGGTTAAACATAATGTAATGTTACATCTGATCACAAAACATGGTAGGGAAAAGTTAGATCTTATTAAAATACTGTAACACTACCAAAGCCAACAAACTAACAAAATGTAAGAACTCATTTCGTTTCTCCATACCTGCATCATCGATGATGAAAAGCCCTATTCGTACCAGCCGCCCTGTAACCATAGCAACCGCGTATGTTTGCGTCTCCGCTGCTGACGTCGGTGAACTCCGTGTAGCCGTCACCTGAGGTTCGAACACTATCCTGACCAACTCAGACCGGGCCGGTGACGGAAACCCGAGGCGAACGATGGAGCGACCGGAGCGGAGCCGAGCCCACAGGGACCCGTCTGTGGAGGCCGCCTCCCTCAAGGCGTTCATGATGAAGACCAGCACGGACAGCACCATGAACCTGTGAGTCCGGAGCTACCAGCGTTCGCTGACATTGTTAATTGTTGGCTACCCCACTGTGATGTAACTAGTAACTCGGAGGTAGTCAGATCTGTGCACACATAATTTTATGAACTGAGGCGTTTGATCAAATTCACTGTCTTGTGCTTTTATATAGTAAAGTTGCACTGGATAATTTATTCATTTTCTAGACGTTTTCAGTATAACACAGCAACAACATCACAGATAATGCCAACCTCCACGTCTGTGTACCATCTGTATCCTCTCTAACATCAACTGCACGCTTGTCTTCCTCATTACATCCATCCACCTTCTCTTTGGTCTTCCTCTTGCCCACTTTCCTGGTAGCTCCATCCTCATTACCTTTTTACCAAAATACTCACCATGTCTCCCCTGGACGTGTCCAAACCATCCAAATATGCTCTCTCTGAGTTTGTTTCAAAAACATCTCACCTTAGCTGTTCCTCTGATGAACTCATTTCTGATGCTTTTCTGATCCAATCCAACCTGAAAGCTCAACATCTTCATTTATGCCACCTCCAGTTCAGCTCCCTTCTTTTAAGCAGCACTGTCTCTAATCCATCCATCATGCATGTCCTCACCACTGTCTCTAATCCATCCTTCATAGCTGTACTCACCACTGTCTCTAATCTACCCATCATGGTTGTCCTCACCACTGCCTCTAATCTGTCCATCATGGCTGTTTTCACCACTGTCTCTAATCCCTCCATCTCTAATCCGTCCATCACGGATGTCCTCACCACTGTCTCTAGTCCATCCATCATGGCTGATCTCACCACTGTCTTATAAACTTTGCCCTTCATTCTAGCAGAGACTCTTCTTATTCGAACGTGGTAAGTGGTTATAGTCTTACAGGACACTTGATTTACGTTGTTCTTAAACGTTTCAGATATGACCACTTCACACAGGTGCTGCTCAAGGTGATGGATGAGCGTCCACATAATGCTTTGGATGTCATTGAGGATATAAGCCATGATCTGAAGCAGGCTTTATTTGGGGACCACAAGAGTACCCTGCGAGACACTTCACAGGTTACAGCTGCTGAACTGCTAGCTGAGCAGCATCGCTTGCTGTTCCACCGGCCAGAAGAGGCCGACCAGGAAGAGGAGGTACTGTGTACTATGCTATGAATGCCTTTGTCTTTTGTAGGGGAAAGGCTGGCATACCTGTGTGACACTGAACAATAAAGTTTTTATTAGTGTACATCCGCTTATCTGTCTTGTGGGTAGCGGGTCTGCTACAGTCAGTGGTCCCCAACAACCGGGCCGTGGACCTGTACTGGTCCGTGGGTCATTTGGTACTGGGCCGCACATAAAGAAAAAATAATTTACATTACTTCCGTTTTATTTCGGAGTCGGAAAGACGTTTTATTTTGAAAAGTGACGTCTGTGCGAAATGACGCAAAGACGAATAAATGCGTCTGTCCCGCTTGACAGGTATCGGTTACTTGACAGGTTACCTCTAAATTAAGTGCCCACAACCACACCTGTGTTCTGGATTAAAGTCAAGGCAGATAATTCTGACATCGCCCAAAAAGTATCAAAAACCCCACTTCCATTTCCAACCTCCAGTCTTTGTGGAGCGGGATTTTCTGCAGTGACAGTAAAGAAAACCAAACTGAGGAGTAGACCGAACGTACGGAACACACTTCAGGTGTCATTGTCTCCCGTTACCCCTAGATCAGCCGTCCCCAACCACTAATTCTCATTATTGTAATCATTGACTTGTTCACCCTTTTATTAGAAAAGATCAGTATGTCTCCTACGTTGAATGCACTGATTGTAAGTCGCTATGTTTCAAAATAAACGTCATTAGTGCAGTCACTTGAGTCAAGTTTTTAATATAATTATTTTTTACAATGATTTAGTTTACAGAAATGTTAATTATCAATTTATGAAAAAAAGAAGGTTGTTTATAATCTGTTGATGTCTGCATTTGACATAAAACCACTGCGGATGATTTATTATTAGACCACAGCTGTCCTGGCGTCATTAATGATTATTGAGCAAATGAAGACCACTCCGTGAAAATATTGTCTTAGATGACAGCACACTAATGTTTAGACAAAAAAGGTTGGGGACCAATGTGCTAGAGCATATCCCAGTCGGCTACAGTTGAAAGGCAGGGCATATCCCAGATAAGACACCAACTCATTGTGGGCCACAGGTTAGGGTTAGGGTTAGGGTTAGGGTTAGACAAAAAAAAACCACTCATGCTCACACTCAAACCTATCAACAATTTGGAGTAGCCAATTCATGTCAGTTGCATAACTTTGGAGTAACTGTTAGGCAACAACACTACCTGGTGTGCCACCGTGCCGTCCAAGTCCAAACATGTTAAAATAATGTGGATGAAAATAATGATGATGATGAATTTATAGTATTTATCTAATATAGAGAGCTGAGTTTGCTGTTTATGGGTATCTTTTGGTTCATCAGGTGGAAACAACTTTTCCGAATGTGAGTGAGATCGGGTTCTACTTGGAGCAGGCTGGCGTGGGCCTGGGACGGGAGGAAATGCAGAGGATCTTCCTTTCACTGAAACAGCTTGTAGAGTCACAAGCACTGCAGCGCTGCCGACTCTGGGGTAAGATCCTGGGAACAGAGAGCAGCTACATTGTTGCTGAAGCTGACCACCAAGAGGGGGAGGAAGAGGAAGAGGAGAGCACTGACGAAGAGGAGAAAGAGATCGAGATGTCACAGAATGACAGTGAGGTGAGAAACTGAGACAAATTTAATCAGTGTACCAGATAGTCATCATTCCTTTTCCAATTGGGACATGAGTTTATGTTTACCTCAATTTCAGACAAAGCCTAAGCATAAATTACTCCTGCTTGTATATTTATTTCACATCCAACAAAGACATTATGTTTTATTAAAATGTTTTGCTTTTACACAAGAGAGTCACAGTTCCACAGATTAAAGGGGTCCTATTATGAAAATCACATTTTTCAACTCCTAGAATCTGGAAAACAAACACTTCCTGCATCATTAAATATTTGAAGTTTTAGGAGTTCGTGGGCCGTACCGAATCAAAACAATCAGATTTTGCTCAAGTTGTCCTTTGTGATGTCACAAACGGGGCTCAGTGATTGGACAGACTGATTGACGATATTGATTGTTTGACATGCCCAAGGGCATGGCCATCCCTGAGGGGGAGTTCGTTCAGGCAATGGTAGCATTGTGAGGTAATGTCCTACCACAGAGCTACACACTGAAAGTTCCTCAAAAAGCTAACATTTGGCTAACTAGTTAGCTAAGCTTCAGTCATGTGTGTGTGTCTCCGCCAAAGGCATATCCTCATTGTCATAATCTGACTGAGATAGAAGTGACTGACTCTGTATCCATTACAGCAGCGGTCCCCAACCATTTTTGCACCACGGACCGGTTTCATCTAAGACAATATTTTCACGGACCGGCCTTCATTTGCTCGATAATCATCAATGACACTAGGACAGCTGTAGTCTAATAATAAATCATCCGCAGTGGTTTTATGTAAAACGCAGACATCAACAGATTATAAACAACCTTTTTTTCATAAATTGATAATCAACATCTCTATAAACTAAATAATTGTAAGAAATAATGTATTAAAAACCTGATTCAAGTGACTGCACTGATGAGGTTTATTTTGAAATATAGCAACTTACAATCAGTGCATTCAACGTAGGAGAAATACTGATAATTTCCAATAATAGGGTGAACAAGTCAATCAAATAATAATTACAATAATGAGAATTAGTGGATGGGGACCGCTGATCTAGGGGTAATGGGAGACAATGACACCTGAAGTGTGTTCTGGACGTCCGGTCTTCTCCGCATTTTGGTTTTCTTTACGGTCACTGCGGAAAATCCCGGACAGGAGGTTGGAAGTGGAAGAAGGGTTTTTGATACTTTTTGGAAGATTTTAGGATAATCTGCCTTGACTTTAATCCAGGACACTGGCATGGTTTTGGGCGTTTAATTTAGGGA
Organism: Antennarius striatus; assembly: GCF_040054535.1. Classification (NCBI taxonomy): domain Eukaryota; kingdom Metazoa; phylum Chordata; class Actinopteri; order Lophiiformes; family Antennariidae; genus Antennarius; species Antennarius striatus. The sequence goes on along the minus strand of NC_090782.1, from coordinate 14,278,394 downwards.
TAATAGCTGGTAACCTGTCACATGACCGAGACCTGTCAAGAGGGACAGACACATGCATTTGTCTTGTGTGTCATTTCGCACAGACGTCACTTTTCAAAGTAAAACATCTTTAGACTGGTAATCGATAAAAAAAAAGAAAGTCAAACATTTTATGCCACCCGGTACCTAATATCCCGCGACCAGGTACCCGGTTGCGGCCTGGTGGTTGGGGACCACTGAAATAGACGGATGTAACAGAATTGGGTAATTTTTCAAACTGCATCACACTGCATCCCAGGATGTAAAACCCCTGCATTTTCCTCACTGTAGAGAAAATAGGGACGGCGCAAAACAGCCAGTTCAATATACTGATGCAGTACTCGCTCTGGCCTCCCTTTCCCATGATTCATTTAGACTGTGATAGTTTCGCTCCCTGTAATCTCTCATTGTCTGTGACGATTGTCGAGAAACTGCGTATGTCCTGTCTGTAAACATCTGTTGTCGTCGCCACTGAATTTTGTTCCATTTGCAAACACCGTGTGTTTTAAATTCCCTCGCAATGTTTACCAGTGGTCTCACTAGGATCCCTCCATGTAGTGTTTACATAATGAATAACGGAGTCACGTTTGACTGAGAAAGCGGCTCTACGCTCAGCGCAGAGAAATCAACAGTTATTAACAAGAGAGACAAACAAGAGAAAAATGAGAGAAAAATATGTAGTAATAAAGTTACAGAAAATTAAAAAGTTACAGACGGAACGCTAGTGTGTGCGTGTTCAAGTGGCTCATGCCAACAAAATGCACATGAACGAGAGGGTGGAGGAAATGTTGATAGAGGCACCTCGAAGGGGGAGGGGGTGGAGATAGGGAACTGAGAGCTATTGAATATCAATATTCAATCAAAGATATTGAGGAGCACGGATCACTTTGGGGCAAGACATTTCAAATACAGTGTAGTTGGACATCTGACAGCTGAATGACATGAATTTAAAAAAGTATAATATGGGACCTTGAAAGCTACAGATGGACAACTTCCTTCCAATCAGTTTTACAAGCTCCTTCTCACATATTGCATTTATTCTCTGCTCTTGGTTGTATTTATCAGCTCACACTAATGGACTTGTCTAGACATTAGTGTGCTGTCTTAAATACTATTTTTGATGTGACTCTCATGAAGATAACTGAAATATAGTTACATTATATTGGTCATCTTTGAAATGGGCAATTGTATATTATTAATTTAAACAGTTATTGATTTTTGAATTTGTTGCTTCTGGTGTTTTCCAAATTATGACAGTGATCATTTTGTGACAGCAAGATACAAGTCCTTTTAAAAGTTGAAAAAAGAACATGAACATTATTGTACACAGGCTTTATATGAAGCCTGGCTTAATAAACAAATTTATCAGAATTCAGCTGGCTTGTGTTGCCAGGTTGAATGAAATCTGACCAGGGCCTTCAGAATCTAAAATGCAGGCCTCCCTGCACTGTCAGTGAACGGGCAAGTATAGTTGCTAGAAAGATGCGATAGCCAATCAGATCACGAGTTGGAGACTCGAGGCCTTCTAGCTGGTCTCACAGTGTCCTGACATGTACGTGTCCTGTGATTGGATACTCACACTGAGAAGCATTGCTACGCAGATCACAAGAGTAGGGCTATGGTTAGAGCGTAGAGCTTTAGGAGACATTTACACACTTGCTTTTTGCTGCCACAATGGCTGAAGGAGGACAAAACTAAGACATGGTTGCTGATAAACGGCATTTTGAAGAATCACATTTGAAGAGAAGCTAGCTTTTGTTAGACAAGAGAGACTGGACCGACACGCTTTCAGCACTGGCCCCATGTCAATAGAAAATATGAAATGCACGGCCCACCACATGGTGCTCAAGGTTGGTGTCAGAACAAGGAAAGGGACTTTTCAGTATTCAACTCCTGCTTCTTTGAACTGCTTGCAGTCTGATCTTAAAATTGGGATGAAAGGAGTTCAAAACTATTGGTGACATCCACCGAATCTGTACGCTCTATATCCAGATGTTTTATGTAATTTTATCATTGTTATTTTTGAGCTGTGTGATGTTTTGCTGCTCGTCCTAGTCAGACCTCCCTGTTAAATGAAGTCTTTGAACACAGTGAGACATACATTGTTTAATATATTGCCATACAAGGGACCAACTCTCCACACTAACCTTGTAATTAAGTGTAAGATTGTATAATGACGAATAAAGCTGTCTATCTTACTTATCTTGTTCAAAAGCATGTGCTATGGAAGAGGTAATTAAATTTTTAAGCTAGATCCAGATGAAATGCCAATATTGAGGTAGGGCTTTCCTTAAGTGGCTTTTAAACTAAAAATAAAGCCACAGTAAAGTCAAATTCTAAGGCGAAATGTAGGTACTTGACGTATTGGGGAGACCTGCATTGACATTTATGCTCTCTGACTGCTGTCTGGTTATTAGTTTGATAACATCATCAAATAACATTAAAAATAAGAAATTGCCTGTTAGTTGCCGATTATCTATTTATTTAGTTTCATCACAATATCATAATGTTCAAACTTTGCAATTGTGGTCAAATGTATTTTCATCGTAATTAAGTCAAAAATAAAAGGACTAAGGATAAAAGTCTCTCATCTACACATGGTAAATATGTTAAATTATTTGTCTTGTGATGACAGGCAGATCCAATTCCTCAGTCAACCTATAAACCCCAACCAATGGTGCCAAAGGAAGTCAAAGGAACAGGTGCCAACAAGTTTGCTTACTATGTGTGCAGAGAGCCTGGTCTTCCTTGGGTAAAGCTTCCTTCAGTTACCCCTACCCAGATCATTGTTGCTCGTCAAATTTGTAAATTTTTCACTGGGAGGCTGGATGCTCCAGTTGTGAGCTTCCCACCTTTCCCTGGGAATGAAGCCAGCTATCTGAGAGCACAGATTGCTCGGATTTCTGCTGGCACGCAGGTCAGCCCTCAGGGCTTCTTCCTGGCTGGGGAAGAAGAAGGTGATGAAGAAGACGAGGCACCCAGGGACAGCTATGAAGTAAATCTGGATTTTGAAGGTATTCCAGTTTCAGAGATGGCTCAGTCTTTGTCCACATGGGTGCATCATGTTCAACACATCCTTCAGCAGGTACAAGTTTCATCATAGCAGGACTGTGCTGTATTTTGGCTAATGCATGCATAATCTTATGTTAATGCATATATATGGACCATTCAGGGCCGCTGTACCTGGGTTAACATGGCTGTGAAACAAGGTGAAAACTCTAATGAAGAACTAGAGGCAGAGGAGGATGAAGAGGAGCCTGATGAGCCTCAGCCAGACATTGGACCACCTTTGCTCACACCTCTTTCCCAAGATGCAGGTCAGTCTTTGACTAAACCAAAAAAAAAATTAGCCCTGGCTTCAAACAGCAACAGCCTGTGATTTCCAAAGAGGAGGAAGGATATGTTACCCCACCCAATTATATTGAAATCCAAATTCTCACACTTTGATAGTTGCAGTTTGGTTTACTACTAAAGTCTCTCAGTGTCCTATGACTGCGCGCCTGACTAAAAGACAAGTGAAAGCAGAAGGGATTAATGGCTAATCCGAATCCTCATTTCATGGAATAATCAACTGTTTGAGAACTGCCTTCCTAGACTAGTTCCAGGAATACTTTCCTCCAGAAGAGGCAGAAACATAGGGTGACCTATAAGAGTGGAGGTAGGAGCACGCAGGTAGACTACATCTTGTGTAGACGATGTAATCTGAAGGAGATCAGTGACTGGAAAGTAGTGGTAGGTGAGAGTGTAGCCAAACAGCATAGGATGGTGGTGTGTAGGATGAATCTGGTGATGAGGAAGATGAAGAGGGCAAAGGCAGAGCAGAGGACAAAATGGTGGAAGCTGAAAAAGGAAGAGTGTTGTAGGACTTTTAGGAAAGAGTTAAGACAGGCTTTGGGTGGTCAGGAGGTGCTTCCAGATGACTGGACAACTACAGCTAATGTGATCAGGGAGACAGGTAGGAGAGTACTCGGTGTGTAATCTGGAAGGAAAGTAGATAAGGAGACTTGGTGGTGGAATGAGGAGGTACAGAAGTGTATACAGAGAAAGAGGTTAGCTAACAAGAAGTGGGACACTGAGAGGACTGAGGAGAGTAGACAGGAGTACAGGGAGATGCAGCGTAAGCCGAAGGTAGAGGTAGAAAAGGCCAAACAAGGGGCTTATGATGACTTGTATGCTAGGTTGGACAGTAGGGAGGTAGAGACTGATCAATACAGGTTGGCAAGACAGAGAGACAGAGATGGGAAGGACGTGCAGCAGGTTAGGGTGATTAAGGATAGAGATGGAAGTCTATTAACAGGTGCCAGTAGTGTGATGGGAAGATGGACAGAGTACTTTGAAGAATTGATGAACAAGGAAAATGAGAGAGAACAAAGACTAGAAGAGGTGGCTGTTCTGGACCAGGAAGTAGCAAATATTAGTCAGGATGAAGTGAGGAGGGCATTGAAGAGGATGAAGACTGGAAAGGCAGTCGGTTCTGATGATATACCTGTGGAGGTATGGAAGTGTCTAGGAGAGGTGGCAGTTGAGTTTCTGGCTGGGTTGTTCAACAGGACTTAAATAGTGAGAAGATGCCTGAGGAATGGAGGAGAAGTGTGCTGGTGCCCATTTTTAAGAACAAGGCAGATGTACAGAGTTGTGGCAACTACAGAGAAATAAAGCTGATTAGCCATACAATGAAGTTATGGGAAGGAGTAGTTGAAGCTAGACTACGGGCAGAAGTGAGCATTCGTGAGAAGTACTATGGTTTCATGCCAAAAAAGAGTACTACAGATGCAGTACTACAGATGCGTATATATAGGTAGAAATAAATAAATAAATAAATAAATAAATAAATAAATATAAATATATATATATATATATATATATATATATATATATATATATATATATATATATATATATATATATGTATGATCACTCATCCATGGCTTCATATATGTCCCTTAGAAATTTTCAACACACCTCCCTGGAGTCTAAGGATGTCCTCAAACCTCACTTCTCAGCATGCAGCTGCTGTGTTGCGTTCCAACCTCTGGCCTGGGGCATATGCATATGCCTGTGAAAAGTAAGTGTAAAAGTCACAGTGTTCAAGCGGTCTGTGTGTTTGACTTCTCAAAGAAAAATATCTTGCGCACAGTCATGGGTTTTCTTGTGTCCGTTTAGGAAGTTTGAGAACATATATATTGGATGGGGTGTGAAGTACAATGGAGGTGGGTACAGTCCCTCTGTCCCCCCCCTACCCCAAAATGAATATCCCAGTGGACCAGAGATCACGGAGGACGTAGACCCATCACCAGAGGAAGAGCAGGATCTCAAAGAGTCTTTGGAGGAGCAGCAAGCTTCCCAGGAGGACATGGATGACACAGACGAGCACGAGGAAGAAGATGACTAAAAAACGTTTGACATTTTCATATTTGTTTGACTTCAAAGTTAATTTCAATTTAATTACAAATATTTGCTTATAAATCAATAAATAAATAAATCAGTTTACTCAACAACAGAAGACATATTATCAGTGCATTTGAATAAAAAAAAACAGGAACGGATTTTCTTTTCATATAATTATGTAAAATTTAGCCATGAAATCCGAACACATACTGAAAACACAAAAGAAAAAACAGATGGAGGAGAAGCTAGAAAGGTGGAGGTTTGTCCTGGAAAGGAGAGGAATGAAGGTTAGCCACAGTAAGATAGAGAACATATGTGTGAATGAGAGGGACCCAAGTAGAAGAGTGAGGTTACAGGGAGAAGAGATCAAGAAGGTGGAGGAAGTACTTAGAGTCAACAGTCCAGGGCAATGGAGAGTGTGGAAGAGAGGTGAAGAAGCGTGTACAGGCAGGATGGAACGAGTGGAGAAAAGTGTCAGGTGTGATGTGTGATAGAAGAGTTTCAGCTAAAATGAAAGTAAAGGTGTACAAAACTGTTGTTTGGTCTAGAGACAGTGTCACTGATGAAAAGACAGGAGACAGAGCTGGAGGTAGCAGAGATGAAGAAGCTGAGGTTCTCTTTGGGAGTGACCAGGATGGATAGGATCAGGAATGAGTACATCAGAGGGACAGCACATGTTAGAGGTCTGGCCTCTCTGACTTTGTTCTCAAACTTGTGTAGTTGGTGTGAGAGAAGAGGATGCAGAAGACAGGGTTAGATGGAGGCAATTGATTCGCTGTGGCGACCCCTGAAGGGAAAAGCCGAAAGAAGAAAAAGAAGAACTGAAATGAGCAAACTGTGCACACCTTGTTTTTGTTTTAAAATTTTGAATCAGAAGAAGTTTTGATGAATTTAGAAAACATGTGATTTATATAGATTTCCTCTATTGTAGCAAAATGTCTTTTGTCACCATTTCCTTGCAGTGCATTGAAGAAAATAAAATAATAAATAAAGTAAATAGAAATATAATAAAATAAATTTTAAAAAGCACATTACTCATATTTTAAAAATTGGTACGACATTCCACAGGGGAATATGACTTGTAAATATACTTTTGTCGAACGGAGTAAAATCAATGACGTCATCAACATTTGACGGAAATGGACTTGTCACTCGTTCGGAAAACTCGAGAATAACATGGCTGTCCACATGAAGATGTGTAGTGCTGCAACTCAGTTGCACAGAAAGTCCTTCGTCTTCCTGAAATGGAACGGGCCCACGGTGTTCAGGGTCACGGCTCGCTGCTGTCACGTCACGGATCCAGTGGCCCCCGGCCGGCTTCATGTCCCGCAGCTCAACGGTGGCGCGATCAGAGCTCAGAACACATGCCACAACCAGATGTCTGTTGTTCCAGCTAGAGAAGCTGGCTGCAGGCTGACCGTCAGATGTCATCGATGGATGCGGATCGGGACAGCGTTCCACGACAGAACCTATTTCTTCACGCCTACCTCTCGGACCCACATGATTGCAGTAAGAACGTTCGGAAACAGGTCTGGAAAAGGTTACTCAGGGGAGGATGACGGAGAACCAGCAGGTTCTGGTGGAGAAGAGTCTGGGGGGGACGGAGGAGTACCTTACAACGGAGCCCAGATGTCGGCTCTGACCCCCATGATGGTCCCGGAGGTGTTTCCGGTCGTACCGCTGATTGCCGTGAGCAGGAACCCAGTGTTCCCACGCTTCATCAAGATCATAGAGGTGAGGATGATGTAACGTTACATTTCCTGTCCGAAGGCATGCTGCTGTCACACATGGCACAGTTCAAACCCTTGAAGGACCGTTGTTGATCAGGTATCAATGGTCCTTGGTTAAACCTAACCAGTGGACTGTTCATCAACCGACTCATCACAGTTGTCCAGGTTTTCCCTCGAGTCTCCACATGCCTGTCACAAACTGGACTCTGATATGCAACATACTAAGTGGACCTAAGTCTAATAATGTCATCGGTACTAACTAGATTAGATTAGATTTTAATGATCCCAAACTGGGAAATTCACAAGTCCACTGTAGGTAAATATGCATGGAGTATGTGTCAACAAGTAGTATACACTCAGCCTTCCATCATTGTTTTCATTAATGTTTTGGACGAATTAACTGGAATGTCATTATTTAATTAAAGAGATTCAGGAGAAAAATGTTTTTCTGGTTCATGATTTTTTGTATAATTGTATTAAATTGTAACTGTATAAAAAGCAACACTATCTTATACTGTTTGTATTTTAATTTTATACTGTTTATATTGTAATTTTACACTGTTTATATTTTAATTATAGTTTACTATGTAAGTCCTGTTAATGCTGCATGTGTCTGTTAGTGTAGTGTATGTCTTGTGGTATGTTCTCTGATGTCAGTGTTTCTTTTTCTCCTGGTGTTTATTCAGTATTTATTCTTTATGTAATGCCTGAGCAGTGGATATGTACGATTTCCTCCGGGATTAATAAAGTATCTATCTATCTATCTATCTATCTATCTATCTATCTATCTATCTATCTATCTATCTATCTATCTATCTATCTATCTATCTATCTATCTATCACCTACTGTAGTGTTCTAGCAGCTGATTCTCAAAGTGGCAGATGGTGATCATTCAGTCGTAGTATACATATAATTGTTATGCAGCTGATGTGAATTAAGTAATTGGGCTTAATGTCATAAAATCAGTGACTACTTTTGTTGGATCATGTAATTAAATTTATTTGAATGTTTGATCAAATGAGTACAAGAAGATGGATGGATAATCAAATACATATTGACTCCCTCCATGGAGTCCAGCTGGTTCAGAACTCTACTGCCTCTATCATGACCTCAACCCCCATCGACCCACCACATTACCCTTACCGTGCAAGAACTCTATTAGCTCCTAAAATAACATTTAATCTTAATTTTGTCTCTATCTGTCTCTCTCTCTGTGTCTACCTGTCTCTCTGTCTTTGTCTCTCAACAAACGAAAATGATTTAATCATTTGTAAAAGAGGTTTAAACTTACCGGTAGTTTTACAACAAAACACATTTCCCCTGTCCAACTCGGATAAAGATTATATGCTTTGTTATTTTCACAAATATTTGAGGCTGAACAGTGGACATGTTTTTCCTTCATACTCTAAGGAATGTCTGAATTCACATGACATCATTTTTTAAAATTACTAGGACGCATGCATGTTGTCACTATTTTGATAGGAGTTGGGTTTTGCATGTTGCCACGGTGACAGAAATTATGGCGTTTTGAAATCATGACACCACAGAACCCATTTTTAAAAGTTTACTTTTTCAGACCTATAAAACATTTAAAGGCGCTCCAGCATGTACCGCCTCTTAACATGTCTCATGATAGCTGATAGGTCAGCATTACTTCTTCATTGTCTGCTGTATCAAAATCAAGGATAGGATATTGGATAATCTCCTGCAAAACCTGTGACCAGTACTTACCATAACTGACTGAATACCAGTTGATTACAGTCATTTCACCTTCAAGAAGCTGAATCAATCTCACTTTCAAGAAGCAGAATCGATCAATCAATTAATATTTCCTTGCATTAGACTGATTGATAATTTCAAATAAAGATTCATGCCCTGTGGTTACAAGTGCTGTGTGACTGACCTCTTTGTCTCTCTTGCTATCAGGTAAAGAACAAAGCATTGATGGAGCTGTTGAGGAGGAAAGTTCGTCTAACACAGCCCTATGCTGGAGTTTTCCTGAAGAAAGATGATAAGTAAGTAGATGTGAGAAATTACTCTTCACTAAAAGCCACTCATAGGAGGGGGGGAGGGAGGGGGGAGAACATGAAGGAGACAAACAGACAGATAAAGAAAAGTGCACAATGAGAGAAAGAGGAGAGGAAGAGAGTGGAGAGACAGAAAATCAAGGAGATTCACGCTAAAAGGAATTCACATCTCAAAAACAAACAATGGTAGGATTTTCAACAGTACTGCGTGTTTCCTGAACAAAGAAAACATCGAACCTTTTAACATTTCTCAAACTAGAAGAAGAATAAGTATACTTTATTAATCCCCGCAGGGAAATTACATTGTCACTCAGGTGTATACATGTTTTTTTGTGTTAATTAACAGTCAGTGTATACACAAGCCCCCTGAAACACAGCACACAAGGGGCCTGTAAGCATGCAGTTAGTACACACATCGAACTACACACATCGGGAGGCAGAGTGACGGGCAGCGGTTTCTGGGAGGTGCCCCAATTAAGCAGTTTGTGGGGAGGACGGCGCCTTGCTCAAGGGCGCCTCGGCAGTGGCTGGAGGTGAGCTGACACGTCCCACCGTCAGGTCACATATATACAGTATATCCTTCATAACTTAAATGAAATATGTTCAGCAACTTTACTCAGAGATCTTGGTCCATATTGACATGATAGCATCATGCCATTTCTGCAGATTTGTCAGCTGCACATCAATAATATTAATCTCCAATTCCACCTCATCCAAATGTGCGCAATTAGATTGAGATCTGGTGATTGGTGCCATTTGAGTCCAGTGAACCCACTGCCATGTTCAACAAACCATACTGAGATGATTTGACCTTTGTGACATGGAGCGTTATCCTGATAGAAGTAGCCATGAGAAGACAGGTCCACTTTGGTCATAAAGGGACATCCATGTCAGTAACATACGTAGCTGAACTGTGTTATGTAACTGATTCTTAACTGGTACCAAAGTGTTCCAAGAAAATATCTCGCATACAACACCAACAGTAGCAGCCTGAACATTTGATACAAGGCAGGATGGATCTATGCTTACATGTTCATCCATCCATCCATCTTCATGTAGATGTTTACCTCATCGACAGCCACTTAACCACCTTTTGGTTTACGGGTCTGCTAGAGCATATGTCAGCTGGCAATGGGCAAGAGGCAGGTTACACCCTGGATGAGATTCCACCTCATCGCAGGGTCACATGAAAGACTAACAACCATGACAATTTGGTGTGACCAAGTGTAAATAAGATGTATGTTTTCAAAGGTGGGAGGAAGCCAGAGAACCTGATGAGAATCCATGCAGACACAGGGAGAACAGACAAACTGATTACAGAAGGGAATCAAACCCAGAATCTTCTTGCTGTGAGACAGCAGTGCTATGCAGCGCCCCTGCATGTTATTGATGCCAAAGTCTGATGTTACCTTCTGAATGTTGAACCATAAGTCAAGACTCTTCGGACATGGCAACATCTGCTTTCATCCTTTTCTGGTCAGGTTATGTAAATTGCAGTATCAGTTTCCTATTCCTAGCTGACAGGAAAGGCACCTGGGTGATGTTCTGCTACTGTTACCCATCTATTTCAAAGTTTGATGTATTGTATGCTGTCAGAGGTACTCTTTTGATTGCTTAATTATTTGAGTTACTTTCGTCATTCTATCAGCTGGAGTCAGTCTGGCCATTCTTTTCTGACCTGTGGCAAAAAGTCACAGAACCGCCATCACTTGATTTTTTTCAGCAGTATCTGTGGTACCAAGAACAGCCTGTCTGGCACCAACATCCACCAATGTCATTGAGAACCAAACCACAACAGTCCTCTGGACCATTTCAGCATGCCTATGTGGTACCTGAGAAATACTGCCTCTCTGGATGCTCTTTTTATATGCAGTCATGTTACGTAGCCTGTTGCCATGTCATTAATGCTGAGGTGTTCCACCAGGTTTTTTAACTTACATTTTTTTTTTACCTTTCCAGTATTTGTTACAACCCTTTCAATTGTATTGCTGGCTTCAAATTCAAAATTTTCAGAATGGCATTCTGCCCCCTTTTTGCTTGATACGTGATTTGTGTTGTTAGACATGCTGAGATGTCTGTTGTTTTAGACATTCGAGTGTTTCCCTACATTTTCAATGAGGGACATGTCTGGACCCTATCCTCAAGCAGTATTGTTGTTAGGCAGAAAAATTTAGCTTCCTTGTCATGTTGGAAGAAACAAGGGATGGGCAGTTCAATAAAAAATACTTTTCAGTAGTTACTGTACACTATTTAGCTGCCAATAAAACTAGTTAATGGACTTTTTAAGACTAGTTTACATAGGTTTAGTTGGGTTTGCTGCTCAACCTAATTTGTGTCGGCTGTCTTCCTTGTGTAAGCCCACTATAAATTTACATTCATTTGTGAAGGGAGCTCTTCTCCAATGTGCCAGATGCTCTCCGAAGCCAATTGTGATAAAAAAAACTATTGAAGACCACGATGACCATGGAAAGTAACAGGTGACTTTCCCTGAGAGTTTATGTGGACATTTGTGGGTAAGCAAGGAGAATGTGGCCTCAGTTTTCCAGGTGGCTGGTTTTGGATGATATTGCAGGTGAACGGCTAGACTAGTGTAGGTGTTTATGGGCAAAATGCAATGCCAAATGCTTAGGAAAGCTTATGGTAGAGAAATGAACATTTACTCCATAAACAACAGCTCTGATGGACATTCTTGAAGTCAGCATTCCAATAATATGGCCTGTGGAAATTTGTCAGATTTGTGGAATTGTGTTGTAGGATAAAACTGCACATTTATAGGTCTTATACACCCATTCAATCTCATTGTTCAATCTGCATCTTGACATGTTACACTTGTTGGATGGATTATTCCTACCAAGGGCAAATGCTCACTAACACATCATTGCACATATTTGTGATGTAGCTACTTAAATGATGGGTTTACTAAAGCCTGAGGTTATATACACACAGGCCCAGTTTTTTGTTCACTGATATGAATATATATGAATATACAGCACACTGTTTTAGATCAGCTGCCTACCTTGGCATGCAAGAGAGCCCAAATATATAAAGCGGTACCTCTACTTACAAATGTCTCTACTTACAAAATTTTCTACTTACGAAATTTCTCAGCAGGAAAATATTGCCTCTAGTTACAAAAGAAATTTTGACTTACGTAAGGTAAAAATACAGTATCGGCTGATACTCGCAGCTCCCACAGGTTCCTGAACGGAACATTTTCATAGCTGCCCTGCCATTGGCTATTACCTAGTATCTTCCTGGCATCCCATCGGCTAAGAGGGACCTTTCTCTGTGTGGAGCTAGATCGGTATTTATGCATGGTCCTAGTCATTCGGCTCTCGACCTGTGAGGTGTCCTGATAGTTTTGCTTAAATATACTGTATGAACTTTTTGAGTATTCGCTATGGACCCCAAGAAAGTGACGGAGAAAATAGGAAAAGAAAAGATGAAGAAAAGAGTTTTTTTGTCCATACAAACAAAGCAAGAGATAATAAAAAAGCACGAAAAAGGGAGGCGTTTGGTTGATCTTGCCAAAGAATATGGACGTAATGAATCTACAATCGCCACGTTATTAAAACAAAAGGAAGTTTAAGGAGTTTAAGGCATTGCGTGGGTGGTTGGAGAAGTTCAAAAGGAGGACTGGAATTCACTCTGTTGTTCGGCATGGTGAGGCAGGAGCGCATGAACCAAAGAGGGCAAAAAACAATGAGGCCAGCAGTTAAAAGGTAAATGACCATCATTTTTATTCTTTGCTCTATTCTTTGTTTTTTATATTATGCAAAACTCTCATTTATTTTGTAATAATCAAATTGTAACATGTATTTGTTACATGTTTGATGCATTTTTATGCTTTATAAAACATTTACAGTATGTCGGAATTTTTGGGGGCTTGGAACAGATTAGGGCATTTGCATGGAAAACGCATCTCTACTTACAAAATTTTCTACTTACATAATTTCTTCCGGAACGAATTAATTTCGTAAGTAGAGGTACCACTGTAATTTTTTTGAAGCGAGCCTCATGGAATGTGATCATGTATTAATCCATAGTAGATTAGTGTCATGTTGTTGGAGGAATGTAGCCGCCTATTGCTGAGGTCACCACTAAATCTGGTCTCAGTGATCTGATCTTGTCCACAATGGGTCTAGGTATACAGTGCAGCCTTGTTTCTCGCGGTTAATGCATTCCAGGAACTGCACACTATTAACAAATTCCGCAATGGAGCAATCAACTACGTATATATCTTATTATTTACAGTAATTTGAACATTTATGACCCTCCCCATACTGATATTAAACCACCTTATATCTGTATTACCTTTCCCACACTCTTATCGACTGTTTAAAGCACTTTTGTGTCTCACGTAAGTCTGAGACTCACGGAACTGAGCGCACTTCCCGATGCCGTCAGCCAATAGTATGCGCATACGGTATCATGTGACTGCCTACCAAAAATCTGTGATGAGGTGAAATCACAATCGTTGATGCGCGGATGCGTGAGGGCGCACTGTATTCAGAACTATACTTGGATACAGTGACACTGTGATTACATCAGTTACGATGGATTATGACCTTAAATGTGAATAGGGTCTCTTCTGTGATTCTGCTGTTTATTGGAGTAGGCACACACTTTTTATAACTGCATCAATCACTCCAATATATGATTTATTAGAAACCAAAGCAAAAGTTGAGCCAATAAGTGAGTCTTTTTATTTCATATATTTGCACACTATCACCAATGCCTACAAATAGCAGCAAGCCTAATCTGTTCTATTGTAGTGGGCAGTCTGCTCAGAACAGACTACTGTTCAAGTCTATGAGTAGTAATAATATTAATAATCTGGATTTCATTCTGTCTGTCACAGCAATGAGCAAGATGTTGTGGAGTCTCTTGAAGCTGTGTACTCTACAGGGACCTTTGTCCAGATTCATGAGATGCAGGACCTAGGAGACAAGCTGAGGATGATCGTCATGGGACACCGCAGGTTAGGAACACTAGTCTTTCAAGGTGGCTCAGAACTTTAGGATTGAAGTAATTGGTAGGAATTTAAAGTACATAAGTGTTACTTTCGACAACATATTGTTGTCTTAACGTGTGTACAGAACTGATATCTATGGTCTGTCAGGATCCAGATCACAAGGCAGCTTGAGGCGGACCCTGAAGATGCAGCAACATCCACGGCGTCTGAGACTGAGCCAGAGTCCCAGCCAAAATTGACTTCGAGACGCAAAGTCAGGCATATTCGCAAGGACCAAGGGTCTGTGCCAGAGCACCTTGAGGACAAGGTTTGTAACAACCCTGCCATTCTATATATTGGAGATAATTTGTTATCAAAATATGATCTATAATTATGGACAATAATTGTGCTACAACCCCTGGCAAAAATGATGGAATCACCAGTATCAGAGGAGGTTCATTCAGCTGTTAAATTTTGTAGATAAAAAGCAGATAACAGACATGACACACTGAAGTGTCTGAACTAAAATAAAGTTGTTTCAAGTGGAAACTTTCTGGCTTTAAGAAACACTAAAAGGAATCAAGAAAATAACTGGCAGTCAACAACAGTCACTTTTTTAGACCAAGCAGAGAGAACAAATTATGGAATCACTTGATTCTTCGGAAAATAATTATGGATTCATGAAAAAAAAACCAAAGGAACACTCCACTAGTACTTTGTTGCACCACCCCTGGCTTTTATAACAGCTTGAAGTATTTTAATGGCATGAACTTAATGAGTGACAAACTACTTTTCATCAATCTGGCTCCAACTTTCACTGATCAGCTTTGATGGAGCCTTGTCACTGACTATTTTCTTAAAATTCCACCACAGATTTCAATTGGATTGAGATATGGACTAATTTCACCATTTTTGCGCTATGGCAGATGCATTATCAACTTGAAAAATGATTTCATCATTCCCAAACATCCTTTTAATTGATGGGATAAGAAAAAATGTTTAACATGTCAATGTAAACCTAAGCATTTATTGAAGATGTAATGACAGGTACAGTATAATGAAAAAGTTTGGGTACCCCAGATAATTTTTGAGATTTTCCTTTGTAAATCAGCAATTTCAGTTAAATATATTGTATTGCAGAATACCACAGTTATATTTGAGAAGTAAAATGAAATTTATAGGATGTACAGAAAGTGTGCACTAATTATAGAAACAAAATTGGCGGATGCATTAAGTTGGACAACCTTGTTTTTTTTAATTGAATACTTTCAGCAAAAATTATTGGAACCAAATTTTTGGTTAAGCTCATTGATCCTTGACCTACATATACAAGTGAAGCCAATCATGGGGCTATTCAAGGTGGCCATTTGCAAGTTGTTCCCATCTTTGGATCTTCAAAATAACCCTCTAAATAACTGTCAAATCACCTGAAAGCAAAGATTGTTCAACATCATGTTTTAGGGCAGGGTTGTCAAACTCATTTTCACCTAGGGCCACATCAGCATAATGGCTGTCCACAAAGGGCCAGATGTAACTTATAAATATAACTAAATGCAACTCATTGTCATGTAGCATAAATGTAGCTACTCTTGGATGTTAAATAACTATAAATTTATTGCTTCTCCAAGTTACAAACATTACAGTTGCACAGAAAAAATATGTTTGCTTTTTTTCCGTTGTAACATCCTTTTAATTTGACAGGTTATGAAACCCACACAATTCAATCAAGGGTCAAACTATCTGAGTGAATAAAGAAATGGAATATGGAACTCACTTCTCAACTAAATCGGTCATGTTTTGAGGTTAGATTTTGATGAGGAGATGCTGCCTGAACATCCTTGAACATATCAACTGGATCCCCTCTCTATCATCCAAGATGCTCAGTTCTGTCACACAACACAGCATCTAAGCCACCACACTTCTATAGGGTACAGCACATCTCCGTGCTCCGAGCCCATCTCCTGCAAAAACAGCTGGAACTGACGGTGATTCAGTCCACGTGCTCGAATGAAGTTCAATGTTTTCATGACCGTGGCATGATATCATCCATCCCCAGTACCTTCCCACATAGAGCTTCTTGATGGATAATACAGTGATATGTTATCACAGGCGTGTGGCAGTTCATTTTTTGCATTTTCCCCTTCATTAATCCAACCAAGCCCACTTTTCCGCCACACGTTGCCGGTGCTACATTTTGCCGGCGTCTGCAGTTAATCTCACCAACTTTTCCTTGGGCATTGCATTTTTACTCACAGACTTCCCCACCGCATCAAAAATGTCTTGTCCCGTTGTCGTCCCATGCATTGCAGCTACATCCAACAGCTCTTCAGTAACAAAAAGGTTTGACTTCACGTCTCTAATAAAAATTGATAGCTTTGCTATATCCGTGATATCTGTGCTTTCATCAACAGCTAATGAAAAGCCATGTAGCGTTGTCTCTTCAGCCAGCTGTATTGCCAAGTTTTCTGCCAGTTCCTTAACTCGGTCCACGATGGAGTTTCTTGATAAACTGGCATTTCTCAATTTCTGTATCTGGTCGGGACACACCTGCTCAAAGACCTTCAGCATGCACTTCTTCAAAAACGCTCCCTCTGGAAAAGACTTGGAAGCGTGGGCGATTTCTACAGCCATAATAATTTCACTGACACATTGTTTTTGGCTGTGGATTTCGTGAACACACTCTGTTGAAACTGCAGTTTGCCTTTTAATTCTTGGGCAATATTTTCTTTTCTTGAAGGCTAACTTTGGCAAATTTAGCTCCGTGTTTGGTGTCAAAATGCTGGCTCAGATTTTACTGAACACCGCGTCATAACATGAAAGACATACCGGTCTTTCTCCTAGAAGCACAAATAAGTATTTGCCTTCCCATCTTTCTTGAAACAGTCTTCCACCTCCATCAGCTTTTCTCTTCCTGGACATTTTGGGATAATTACCAAATTCTCAATTTCACTTGTTATTGATGTGGAAACACTGCGGTGTAGTGGTGGTGAGCCATCACTTCGCGAGTATTACAGTCGGCAGGCATTGTGGGAAATGCAGTTTTTGGTCAAAGCATGCTTTTGACTTATTAATTGTTAGACCCTTTTACTGTGTATGCCCTCTTGAGCCACATAAAATGATGTGGAAGGCCATATATGGCCCGCGGGCCTTGTGTTTGACACATGTGGTTTAGGGGAAGGATACAAAAATCTAGCTCAGAGATGTTGGATGTTCACGGCATGAATTTATACCTTTATAACCTTTATCTTGGGATATAAATGTTTTCAAAATTGTAGAGGATTTTAAAGCTATTTGGGGCTGGTGAACACTGTGACCTCTAGCTGAGGACAAGAGAAATAACATGGGCTGTCACTGGTCATATATTTAAACATATATCCCCCCAAAATAATTTATCTATTCTTAAACCCACAATTCTGTGTTGCTGATCTTAGCCTCTAGCTGTCTCTTCTATGGAGGGCAGCTTTTATACCCTGTACCAATATTTTACCCCAGCATTTTAAGGATTATTGTACTGAAGAAAATGAAGGTCTCCTGAAGGTGACAACTCAACTTTGATATTTGTCATAGGCTCCAACTTTCAAGTTAATTATTGATCATTCTTTTTAAGTCAGCAGCTTATGATGAGTCTGCTTATATCTGCTGGGTCTTTCTATGCATTCTGGAATTGTGGGGGTGATGGTGAAATTCCCCCACTGACCTTGTGTCCTGGCTCTCCCTTGCTGTAGCTTTGTTTTAGTTTTTTTTTTTTTTAATCTCCAGTTATGGTAGCAGTTTTCAGTTATGGATGTTGGAACACTGGGACTAGCAGTTGTTTCTTTGTTAGCGTGTAGTAGCATTCTAAATTCCATTTTGTCCCCCATTGTCCATATATGTCTTGAGGGCAGCAGTAGCTCTGTCCACTAAGTCTTGCGCTGGAGACTGGAGCGTCACTGGCTAACTGGCAGTGGTAGGTGCCAGTTCACCTCCTGAGCACTGCCGAGACGCCCTTAGCAGGGCACCATCCCCTTTATAAGCTGCTCATTTGGGGCACACCACAAAGGAGCTGCCTGCCGCTCTACCTCCTCATCACTTGCATGCCTACAGGCCCCTTGTGTGTGGACCTTTACCCACTATATACAGTTATGTTCATAATAATAGCAGTGTGTCTAAGAATGTGAGTAAACCTCAAAAATTAAAAAAAAAAAAAAATTGAAATTTTTATTTTAATGCACACAATTGCATTGGGGACGCTTCACATTCTAGTTCAAAGGAAGAAAAGTGGAAAGAGTTATTGAATATGACAATATTTTACAGAAAGTCAACAAACATCCATCCATCCATTCTCTTCCAATTATCCGGGGTCGGGTCGTGGGGGCAGCAGCTTAAGCAGGGAAGCCCAGACTTCCCTCTCCATAGCCACTTTGTCCAGTTCCTCCGGGAGAATCCCAAGGCGTTCCCAGGCCAGCCGGTAGACATAGTCTCTCCAGCATGTCCTGGGTCGTCCCCGGGGCCTCCTCCGGTTAGGACGTGCCCGGAACACCTCACCAGGGAGGCGTCCAGGAGGCCTCCTGACCAGATGCCCGAGCCACCTCAATTGGCTCCTCTCGATGCGGAGGAGCAGCGGCTCTACTCTGAGTCACTCCCGGATGACCGAACTCCTCACCCTATCTCTAAGGGAGAGCCCGGACACCCTGCGGAGGAAACCCATTTTGGCCGCTTGTATCCGGGATCTTGTTCTTTCGGTCACGACCCACAGCTCGTGACCATAGGTGGGGGCAGGAACGTAGATCGACCGGTAAATCGAGAGCTTTGCCTTTCGGCTCAGCTCCTTCTTCACCACGACGGACCGATACAGAGTCAGCATCACTGCAGATGCTGCACCGATCTGCCTGTCGATCTGTCGTTCCATCGTACCCTCACTCGTGAACGAGACCCCGAGATACTTGAACTCCTCCACTTGGGGCAGGATCTCATCCCCAACCTGGAGAGGGCACTCCACCCTTTTCCGACTGAGGACCATGGTCTCAGATTTGGAGGTGCTGATTCTCATCCCAACCGCTGCACACTCGGCTGCGAACCGCTCCAGTGAGAGTTGGAGATCATGGCTTGATGAAGACAACAGCACCATGTCATCTGCAAAAAGCAGAGACGCAGTACTGAGGCCACCAAACCGGACACCCTCAACGCCTTGGCTGCGCCTAGAAATTCTGTCCATAAAAGTTATGAACAAAATCGGTGACAAAGAGCAGCCTTGGCGGAGTCCAACCCTCACTGGAAATGAATCCTACTTACTGCCGGCAATGCGGACCAAACTCTGACATCGGTCGTACAGGGACCGAACAGCCCTTATCAAGGGGTTCGGTACCCCATACTCCCGAAGCACCCCCCACAGAACCCCCCGAGGAACACGGTCGAACGCCTTCTCCAAGTCCACAAAACACATGTAGACTGGTTGGGCGAACTCCCATGCCCCCTCAAGGACCCTGCGGAGGGTGTAGAGCTGATCCACTGTTCCACAGCCAGGATGAAAACCACACTGCTCCTCCTGAATCCGAGATTCGACTTCCCGACGGACCCTCCTCTCCAGAACCCCTGAATAGACCTTGCCAGGGAGGCTGAGGAGTGTGATCCTCCTGTAGTTGGAGCACACCCTCCGATCCCCCTTCTTAAAAAGGGGGACCACCACCCCAGTCTGCCAATCCAGAGGCACTGTCCCCGATGTCCACGTGATGTTGCAGAGGCGTGTCAACCAGGACAGCCCCACAACATCCAGAGCCTTTAGGAACTCCGGGCGGATCTCATCCACCCCCGGGGCCCTGCCACCGAGGAGCTTTTTAACTACCTCGGTGACCTCAACCCCAGAGATAGGAGAGCCCGCCTCAGAGAACCCAGACTCTGCTTCCTCATGGGAAGGCGTGTCTGCGGGATTGAGGAGGTCTTCGAAGTATTCTCCCCACCGAATCACAACGTCCCGAGTTGAGGTCAGCAGTGCCCCATCCCCACTATACATATGGAGTCCCAGTGGGAGCACCCACTCCAAGGACTCCAAAAAGGGTGGGTACTCTGAACTGCTGTTTGGTGCATAAGCACCAACAACAGTCAGGACCCGTCCCCCCACCCGAAGGCGGAGGGAGGCTACCCTCTCGTCCACCGGGGTGAACCCCAATGTACAGGCGCCAAGCCGGGGGGGGCTATAAGTATACCCACACCAGCTCGGTGTCTCTCACCATGGGCAACTCCAGAGTGGAAGAGAGTCCAACCCCTCTGGAGAGGACCGGTACCAGAGCCCAAGCTGTGTTTGGAGGTGAGCCCGACTATATCTAGTCGGAACTTCTCAACCTCACACACCAGCTCAGGCCCCTTCCCTGCCAGAGAGGTGACATTCCACGTCCCAAGAGCCAGCTTCTGTAGCTGGGGATCGGATCGCCAAGGTCCCCGCCTTCGGCCACCGCCCAGCTCACAATGCATCTGACCCCTATGGCCCCTCCCACAGGTGGTGAGCCCATGGGAAGGTCAACATAATGTTCAAAAAATGGCAGTGTTGAGTTCAATTAGTGACGTCATTGATTATGGGAAAAAATAGGTGTTAAACAGGTGTCCCTAAGTTAAGGATCAAGGCAACTGGTGCTGTAGATTCTGGCTGTGCATTTGTCCTTGAAAAAGAGTAAAATGGGTCGTTGATTCAAGGCATTGTTCAGAAGAAGAGTGTTCTTTAATTGAGAAGTTAAGACAGTTTCTCATCTGACCCCAAACACTGAAATGAAGCCACAGTACAAAGTGAAAATGGTAAAGCATGATGATGCAAGCGTCATGATATGGGGATGTTTCTCATACTATTGTATTGGTCCTATTTATCAAATACCAGGCGTCATGGATCAGTTTGAGTCCATCAGAATAATGAAGTAGTCATGTTGCTGTGTGCTGAAGAGGAAATGGTCTTTAAATAGACAGATAGATACTTTAATAATCCCGGAGGAAATTGTACATATCCACTGCTCAGGTATTACATAGCGAATGTTTGTTTTAATAAGAAAATGACCCCAAACACACCCACAAGCGAGCAAAGTCATGGATCCAGACAAGCAGCATCCATTGGTTGGATGCTGCTTGTCTAGATATTAGTTCAAGTTTCTCAGGAAAGTTGAATCTTCAAGCATTTCTTAGTTTATACAGTAGATTTTTGATTATTATGAACATAACTGTATATACGCATGTGACTAACTACCAGTGTGTGCTAGAGTGGACTAACAATTTCCTATGGGATTAATGAAGTTGATTACATTTACATTACACTGTTCCAGTAGCCCATTTCTCATCATTTCTGGATCTCTAGCAATTGACAAAAGACCTAGCTGACCTGGGCAATGTCCAGTCCAGTCTGTCATTATTGCACTCGCTCATGTTACGGGACCAAGCCCTGAGTAAGATTCGAAACCCCAAACTTCTGTGTACAACTTAGTTACTGTACTACCCAGACACTATATTGATGCAACTTATTTTATTTCTGCCAGATTTCAGAAGAAGATCTCAGTCCAGAGCTTCAGCCTCTGCCCTCCCCCAACATTCTGATGGTTGAAGTAGAAAACATTCAACATGAGCAGTTCACTGTCACAGAGGAGGTCAAGGTATGAAACATTTATTATATCTACCACAGTAGAAGATGTTAAGACAGCGAGTTTAAAAGTTTTTTCTATTGGTCTGTTCATTTCTGATGTGTTATTAAAAAGGAAACTCTAGAATCTAAAACTGAAATTTGTGTGATATGTGCAGGCATTGACAGCTGAGATAGTTAAGACCATCAGGGACATCATTGCTCTCAACCCACTCTACAGGTCAGTACTGAAACTTACTGAGAATGTCACTTTTCTGTCACAATTTGTCTTCACGATTAGTTTTAGGTTGTCAACATGTTCAAGTTTCTGCATTAATGACCTTTCATAACCTGCATTAATGACCTGCATTAACTTAGGAGTACATTTGACGGAATTTTTTTCAGATTTGGTACAACTCAAAGATGACTAAATGTGAATTTGGCAGTAAAATATCATAAACCTTAATACACTGAACAAAAACATGGACATGTCACCAATTTAGCATGTTGTGGATGCTCTGGATTGGCGTATACGACAGTGTGTTCCAGGTCCTGCCAATAACCATAAACTTGGCACAGCCATTGAAGATGAATTGACAAACATTCCACAAGCCACAGTTGACAACCAGATGAACTCTGCGAAGTTGATGTGTTGCACTGAATGAGGCAAATGGTGGTCACACCAGACGCTGACTGGTGGTCTGAGTCCCCAAAGTCCTGTGAAAAAGGACTGTCAGACCCTCCTCATGCTTTCCTGTACTGTCTGTGTGTATCCATTTGACATAAAACAAGACATCTTGGATAAACACAAAATGTAGGGGGGAGAAGCATAGAATGGGTACCAAGCCCCAACAAATTAAAACAGACTCAACACAAGACCTAAGAAAAACGATCTTGAACCATTTGGAAAGCTGGAGCCTACGACAATACCGAAGCTGAGTTTTACAGTACCTTCAGAAGATCTCGGACCATCACTAAGACCCATAAGCTGATAATACACTACAGCAACAGTAATTCTTGAAAGCATTCTTGGAAGATTCATGGTAGGGCAGGACAAACATAAGATAACGGCAACATGTAGAGAAGTCAGCCAGCTGACAGAGCTGCAGAGAGGGAACATGGTGAATTAAGCTAAGATGGCATCGTAGGGAGGTGACAGGAGAAACGCACTGCTGACCAATGTTCCCACTAATTTTTCGTGTGTCTGGGCATACACACAAGCTTCCTGAGCACAGTGAGGACCACTGTGAGTAACATCAGATGTGCATGCTGTGGCCACACACCACTTGTTCAAAAAATTGGATCATTGCAAGTTACATGACTTTTTAAAAGAATCAAATTACGGCAGCAATTTTCACGAGTTTACTTTTAATGTAAGTGATTTGGCCCACTTGAAAAGAAAAAGACAATGTTCTTCTTCATAAGATGTGTAGTATGTTGTATGCGAGGGTCCTGCTTTGGCCTAGGTGAGGTCCACTTGTGGCCTGGCTTAGGGTCCTGTTCTGGAAGAAATGACACATATACTGTACTGTACCTTTCAGGCATCACATTTTGTTCACATTAAAACATTCACATTTTGTAGAATGAGGCGTGCTGTTGTTTGTGATACAATGTAAATTCCTGTCTGTAAAATATCTAATTATGCCTTTTTTATTAGCATTTGTACTACCCAAAAATTATTTAGTAGTAACAGAATTTAATGATCAATATCCATAAATAAAAAATCTCTATACATGTCACTAGAATGTGCACAAATCTGACTTAAATTTGACCTTATTTTTCACGTCGTTGTACACTTTGTCCAGGTTAATGGTTTTGTCTGCTTCTTGCTTTGACTTTTCTCACTTGAAAAAGAAAAAATCTCACCCGGTTTTGCAGCTTGTTCTTCTATTAGCATTTATCTGACAGCAATTCCATCTTAAAAGAACCACATTTCTTTTCTACTTTACATCGGTGAGTAGACGTGTCGCTGCCCGTTCTTTTCACCATGATAAGGGTTTAGCATTTGCATCTCATGTCGTTAGCTATTTAACCTGCACAGCGTAAAGGTAGAGCGCACATACAGCACCGTCAATGCTCTAATTGGCTGCGTAGCGTCAGTTAACCTTACCACATGATTGGCTGGACACCTGTCACTCACTGAGTTACCATGCAAAATGGTACAGAAAACAATATTATTGGTGTAATTAGATTAGATCTAATATTAGATGTCATTTAATATGTTTATATCAAATTTTATTTTAAGCGCTGCATAGATTTTCTTGTGCGTTGTGAATGTGCGAGCAGCGTGCAATTGTGAAAGTGTGCAGTTTAGAGGGAACATTGCTACTGACACTGAAGAACATTGAAGCTTGTCTGACTTTAAATCCAACACTCGTAGCTGTTGGAGAGAATGCCATGAGCCTTTGAGTCCAAACTTGAATTTTTGGAAGTCAGACGTGTGTCACATCTGATTGATAGATAGAGTGAGTGCCTTGCGAAAGTATTGGCCCCCCCAAGGACATTTTGCCACATTTCAGGCTTCAGACTTAAAGATAACAAACTGAAAATATTTTTCATGAATCAACAACATATGTGACACAATCGTGAAGTGGAACCAAATTTATTCAAAATTTTATATTGTGTTTACAAATAAAAAACTGAAAAGTAGGATGTGCAAAAGTATTGGCCCCCTGTTCTCTCAGCTCAGCTAACTGACTCCAGAATTTCCCTGATGACTTCTGAATGATCCGATGTTGACCTAAATGACTAACAATGACAAATAGGATGCATCTGTGTGTCATTTGGTCTCACATTTGCACACCCTACTTTTCAAGTTTTTTTGTAAACCCGGTATAAAATGTTGAAATAAATTTGGTTCCACTTCACGATTGTGTCTCACATGTTGTTGATTCTTGAAAAATATTTTCAATTTGTTATCCTTAAGTTTGAAGCCCGTGATGTGGCAAAATGTCAAAAAGGCTGGGGGGGTGGGGGGGGGGGGCGATACTTTTGCAAGGCACTGTAGATAGATAGATAGATAGATAGATGGAAACTTTATTAATCCCTCAGGAAATTGCACATATCCATTGCTCAGGGATACATAATGAATAAATACTGGATAAACACCAGGAGAAAAAGAAACACTGACACCACAGGACAGGACAATACCACAAGACATACACTACACTAACAGACACATACTGCACTAACAGTACATATACTAAACTAAAATATAAACAGTATAAAATAGAATAAAAAGTGAAGATAGCAGGAGGCCCACATAGTGGGTAAGGTACACCCACTATGTGGGCCATTGTAAGGCATGTCACTATCTGATGTCACATCATCACAACACCTTGACCCCACTACACTGCAGCACAGGCTAACATCCCATCTCCTTCCCTCCATTAAACCGCGTGCTGACCTCGCCGCCTCCCCCCCGCTCCTCCTGAGAGAGTCATTATGTCTCCTGATGGCACGGGGCACGTAGGAGGACCTCAGCCTCTCTGTGGAGGCGCTGTATGACAGCAGTCTGCCGCTGAAGGTGCTTCTCTGCTGTGAGAAAGTGATGTGCAGGGGGTGACTGGTGTTATTCATGACAGCCCTGACTTTAGACATGGTCCTGGTCTCCAGAAGCGTCTCCAGAATCCAGGCTCAGCCCGACCACTGAGCCCGCTCTGTGGATGAGTCTTTTAAGACGGTCCATGCCTCTTTTCCTGGCCCCGCCACCCCAACACACAATGGCATATGACAGCACACTGGAAACAACAGACTGACAGAACATGAGAAGGACCTCAGGACAGATGTTGAAGGAGGCCAACATCCTCAGGAAGTACATCCTGCTCTGCCCCTTCTTGTACACACAGTTCGTGTTAAGTGACCAGTCCAGTTTGCTGTCTTGCTGCAGTCCCAGGTACTTATAGTTTCATACGACCTTCACTACACTGCCCTTGATGATCACTGGCTGTGGAGAGGGGGATGCCCGCTGGAAATCTAGCACCATCTCCTTTGTCTTAGAGACGTTGAGCTGGGGCTGGATCTGTTGGCACCACTCCACGAAGTCAGCCACCAATGCCCTGTACTCCCCCTCATCACCCTCCCGGATACATCCCACTATCGCAGTGTCATCTGAGTACTTCTGTATGTGGCATGTATCCGAGTGTAGAAGTCCGACGTGTAGAGGGTGAAGAGAATGGGGGAGAGCACGGTCCCCTGTGGCGCCCCCGTGCTGCAGTTCACCATAGAAGACAAACAGTCCCCCATACTGACGTACTGGGGTCTGTCCGTTAGGTAGTCCGTGATGCAGCTCCCAAGGTAGGGATCCACAGCCATGGAGGTCAGTTTATCCTGCAGGAGCCGGGGCTGGATGGTGTTGAAGGTGCTCGAAAAGTCAAAGAAGAGCATCCTGACAGCACAGTCCCCGGTGGAGGAGGTACAGGACTGCGTTGTCCACCCCAACCTGGGCCTGACAGGCGAACTGGAGAAGGTCCATCGCACCTTGCACCTGTGGACGCATGGGCTCCAGGACCAGTCGCTCTAGAGTCTTCATTACGTGGGAGGTAAGAGCGACCGTTCGGTGGTCGTTGAACTCAGTAGGGCGACCTTTCTTGGGTACAGGGACAATGCAGGAGGTCTTCCACAGTGACAAGACCCTACCCAGCTGCAGACTGAGGTTGAACAATCACTGCAGGGGGTCCCCTAGTTCTGAAGCACAGACTCGGAGTCTTGGGGAGACAGCCTTATAAGGATGGAGCCTCCGCAGCGTTGCCGTCATCAGGTCTGCAGTGATGACAGTCTGGGTCGTGGTGGAAGCAGGAAGTCGTGGCGAGGTTGGAAGTCCAGTAGGGCTGTTGAGCTTCGCAGCTCTTGGAGTGGGCTCAGGAGGAGTGGCAGGGGTGGTAGGAGAGAAAGCACAGGAGGAGGGAGCATCAGCGGAGCGGTCCGCAAGGCCGGGGGAGGCCTGGGACGAGGAGACGGGAGTGATGGGGGAGCTGAACTGATTGCAAAAGCTGTTCAGTTCATTCGCTCGTTCACAATTCCCCTCCACAGTGCTGCGCCCTTTCCTGTGTCCGGTGATGATCTTCATCCCATTCCAGACCTCCCGCACCTGGTTGTGCCCCCAGCTGGTCCTCCAGCTTCCTCCCATACACCTCCTTGGCCTCCCTCAGGCAGAGTCTCACTTCCTGTTGGGCCTTATAGCATTCCACTGGAAGAACATTATTACCTGTGTTCAAACATGGATGGATTTGTGTCATGTTTTTGGGATGCTTTGAGATAAACATGAATTCTGAAGGAGAATGTAACCCTGTCATCTGTCTGCGAACTGAAGCTCAAGGACAGATGTGTCACACAGCAGGACAAATAATGTTCTGAAGTGTTTTAGTCAAAGTCAACTGACTGGAAAGTCTCACAAACATAGCAGTTTTTACTGAACTAAACCAGCTCTCTAAAGAAGAGTGAGCCAGCAACTGATGTCCAGTTAACAGGAAAGTTTGATTCAAGTTCTCCTGCTGAAGGTGGATCAATGAGATATTAAGTTATGGTTGTCAAATATTTCTCATACTTTTGATGATGATATTGGAGAAACTTTAATTATTTTGTCTTCATATGGTCTTTGTCTTTTGTAATTTTATCAGCTGTTAAAAAAATGCTTAACTGATCTCTCTCTGTGTGTGTGTGTGTGTGTGTGTGTGTGTGTGTGTGTGTGTGTGTGTGTGTGTGTGTGTGTGTGTGTGTGTGTGTGTGTGTGTGTGTGTGTGTGTGTGTGTGTGTGTGTGTGTTTCTCAGAGAGTCAGTCCTCCAAATGATGCAGGCTGGTCAGAGAGTGGTTGACAACCCTATCTATCTCAGCGACATGGGAGCAGCTCTAACCGGAGCTGAGTCATATGAACTACAGAATGTCCTTGAGGAGACCAATGTGAGCAAACTGTATGCTTAAGGGTTTGTTTAAGACTATCCTGTTTCGGAGATGGAAAAAGGCCGTTCTAGACACCTGTGTTATGTGTTGGTTAAACGACAGATCCTGATTAAAAATGACACCTAGATTACGCGCAGTGGTTTTGGCCTCAAAAGTGATGCCATGCAAGGCAATTAGAAGGAATTAAAATTATATTCTGAATTTAATGGAAAGACAGTGCAGAGAGGCATACATTAAAGATATAATTCTGAGACTGGTTCTGATCAGAACTGCAAGTGATTCTTTGTCAATTTTGCCCAATTTTAAATGTTTGTTACGCTCACTCTATCCCACTCATTTAGAAACCCTATTTATGCCAGGGCTTTCTGTCTAACTTGCTTCCTTTGGGCATTTTTGGATTCTGTAGACAAAAGTAGCAGCTTTTTGTGATGCAGAAAGCTCTAGAATATTGGATGTCATTCAGTTTTATATGGCTATTGGAGATGATTGTAATTCCTTTTCAAAAATGAGGCTCTAGTTAGAAAGTTAAGTGGAAGTTAAAATGAGTTATGTAAGCATATAACCCAAGTGGTGTTGTCTGTTTCTCCATGGCACTGATGTATTAACACCCACAATAACTGTTGATAAGATGACCCACAGTCAGGCTTTAGCAACTTTCCCCATCAATATTGTTTGATGCCTCAGTGTTAATTAATGGGAAAGCATAACAATGTCTCTTGTGATTTAAATGCATTCAACAAGGTTCATCATTCTTTGGTCAGAGTTCACCCACGGAAAATATGATGAAAAAAATTATGGAGAAGTTTAAAACTTATCCATTTGGGTTATTTCACTGGAGCTGTGAAATTTTGAATGAGTTAAAACTGGACAGGTCTTTGAAACCCGTTTTGGTGTCTCTGCAGATCCCAAAGCGTCTCTACAAGTCTCTGTCTCTGCTGAAGAAGGAGTATGAACTAAGCAAACTACAGCAACGACTGGGCAGAGAGGTCAGAGGTCATTCAACACAAGCAATGTAACCACACACCTTCCTCCTCAATCTTATATCTCTCTACCCTGCTCTGCCAACAGGTGGAGGAGAAGATCAAACAGACTCATAGGAAGTACCTGCTGCAGGAGCAGCTTAAGATCATCAAGAAGGTAGAACACCATGTACAGTAAACCCTCGTTACTCGCGGTTAATGCGTTCCAGGATCACACGCGAAAAATGGAAATTCCGCGATATAGCGACAAACTGTTTAATTGTTTATGGTAATTTAAAGGTTTATGAACCCTCCCCATACTAATATTAAACTACCTTATATCTATATTACCTTTCCCCACACTCTTATAGACTGTTTAAAGCAGTTTTGTATTCAAGAAAAGTGCTTCTATTAATGCACGGAAGTGCGCTGCGTCACATGAGTCTTGGAATGCAAAGTACACACGGATGCTGTCAGCTAATAGCATGCGCGTACGGTATTACATGACTACTAAAAATCTGTTAATTAGTGAAGCCATTTATCTTGAAGCGCGAATAAGTGAGGGATTGTTGTACTGTACTGTGCTGTTTTTGTCCTGTCAGTCAGCAGAGTCTGATCTCAGGATGTAGATTGGCTGCTAGTGTTTGCTCCAGAAAATGGACTTATTGAAATAATTTGTGTTGATTTTTAGGAACTTGGCTTGGAGAAAGAAGACAAAGAAGCAATTGAGGAGAAGTTCAGAGAGAGGCTCAAAGAGAGGACTGTCCCTCAACACGTAATGGAAGTCATCAATGAAGAGCTCAATAAACTTGGACTGCTGGACAACCATTCCTCAGAGTTCAAGTTGGTCTTATGTATTTTATTACTCTATTTCATAGTATCTGCACTATACCTCAAATTGTTATGGTACAGTAATCCCTCGTTACTTGCGGTTAATGAGTTCCAGGACCACATGTGAAAAAGGAAATTCCGCGATGCAGTGACAAACTATTTATTTTATTATTTACAGTAATTTAAACATTTATGAACCCTCCCCATACTAATAATAAACCACCTTATATCTGTGTTACCTTTTCCCACACTCTTATAGACTGTTTAGGGCACTTTTGTGTTTCACTGAAGTGTGCTGTGTTCCGTGAGTCTTGGAACGCAGCTCATTTCCAGATGCTGTCAGCCAATAGCATGCGCGTACGGTAACACGTGACTACCTACTAAAAATCCGCAATGTAGTGAAGCCGTGCATATTGAAGCGTGAACAAGCGAGGGATTACTGTAATGTATTCAAATTATTTCCACATGCTGTGAGATCTAAAATTTGATGAAACAGGTGGAACAATTGATTTTAAACAAATGTTCTACTTTAAACAACAAGTAAAAGTAAGGAACAACTGTATCTCCCAGTGTGACCCGTAATTACCTGGACTGGCTGACCAGCATGCCCTGGGGCATGAACAGCGAAGAGAATTTATCACTGGAGAGAGCCAAAGAGGTTCTGGAAGAAGACCATTATGGAATGGATGATGTTAAGAAACGTATACTGGTGAGAACATGCGAACACATTCACAAGAATTGAGAAACATTTTTTTTCCTGGTTCAATGAAATCTCTTCATGCAGGAAAAAAATTAAGCTTTAGTTCAAACAGACCATATTCCCTCTCTGCTTGTGTACAGGAATTCATAGCAGTCAGTCAGCTGCGGGCCTCAACCCAAGGGAAGATCCTGTGTTTCTATGGTCCTCCTGGTGTAGGAAAAACCTCAATTGCCCGTTCCATAGCCAGAGCCCTGAACAGACAGTACTTCAGGTTCAGCGTGGGAGGCATGACAGATGTGGCTGAAATAAAGGGACACAGGTCCGATATTCTACACTGTTATTATTATTTAGCATTTAAAATGTCATTATTTTGGACTTATGAATATTTTCAGGAATCATTCATTCGCATCAATTTCCTGTAGCCTTTATAGAGTCCTTGGGGGGTTGGGGCAGATCTAAATCCCAGCTACTGTTGAGTGTGAGGTGGGTCTAGCCTGGACATGTCACCAGTTCATTCATTCATTCTTTAATTTTCTAACCGCTTCATCCGCTGTCGTGAGGAGCTGGAGCCTATCCCAGCTGGCTTGTGCTTAAGGTGGGGGACCCTCCGGGAAAGACATCTGTGCCGGGGAGCCACACAGAGACACAGACAAACATGCACACCAACACTCATACCTACGATCAATTTGGGATCGGCCAATTAACCTGAAGCGTGGAGGATTTCCCTGTGATTAACTGGTAACAGGGCGGCACAGTAGTGCAGTGGGTAGTGCTTTCGCCACACAGCAAGGCGGTTCCAGGTTTGCATCCCGCTCTGTGCGGAGTTTGCATGCTCTCCCCGTGTCTGCGTGGGTTCTCTCCGGGTTCTCCGGCTTCCTCCCACCTCCAAAAGCATGCGCTTAAGGTTGATTGGCCGGTCCTAAATTGCCCGTAGGAGTGAGTGTGTGTGTGCATGGTTGTCTCTTTGTGTGTGGCTTCGCGGTGCACTGGCGTGCCCGGAGTGTCCCCTGCCTCACGGCCTATGCCAGCTGGGATAGGCTCCAGCTCCCCGTGACCTGCTACGACGGATGAAGCAGCAGAAAATGAATGAATGTTCCTTCTCTTCTATCTTTTGAAATATTACATTTTTCCAACAATGGAGGTAAATGAAGAAATATTCTAGAAACCCTCTCTACTGCTAAATACTTTGAGGTAGAGACTTCATTTATCTTGATTTGTCCACAAAACTATATACTAATGTTTGTTTTCCTATATTGTGAGTGTTCATGAACGTATTTTCCAATTTCAGAACCCGATTGATCTAGTTTTTCATATTAGCTGTCACTGTTTTATCCCAAAACACAGCCATGTGCTGGATACCATCTTTCACCATTTTCCAAGGTGGACTAGACAAAGATGGATTGTTAAACTTGTGCTTCTTGTTTTTCTAGGAGGACCTATGTTGGAGCGATGCCAGGGAAGATCATCCAGTGTTTGAAGAAAACTAAGACTGAGAACTCCTTGGTACTAATAGATGAGGTCAGTGCTTGATGTGCTGATACTCTGGAGATAAGTGTTATTGTTTAAATAGCAATGTAAAGACTTTTGTTAAGATAAACCTTATCAACTTTGTAGATTTTTTTTGAGAATATGCGTTTCCTACGATTTGGTAGGAATAAAAATGTTGTATAAAAATGTTGAACAGGGCAAGAAAAGACTGGCAAAGTTTTGTCTTGGTGAATAACACCAAATGAGACCAAAATGTTCACTGGTAACAGGTAATATCATGATAGGCATGAAAGGGACATCAATCAAAACACTGTCATCTACAGACCATAATTTTATCATCTATCCATCCATCCATTTTCTTTACCTGCTTTACCCTCCGCAGCGGGTCATGGGGACCTGGAGCCTATCCCAGCTGGAATAGGGCGTGAGGCGGGGGACACTCACTCTACAGACCATAATATCATCATCTACAGACCATTTCATCTACATATGATATATAATGAATAATAATGAATATAAGTTTTCAATGAATTTTCATAATAATGAATATAAGTTTTCAATGAGTTGTCTGATATTAGTCTGAAGTGGTGAGCGTGACACCACTTCAGACTAACCTACACTAATATTCTTAACATGCATGTTTTTTGGATGGTGGGAGGAAACCAAAGCACAGAGAGGAAACCCATGCAGACACAACTAGAACCTGGAAAGTCCACACAGAAACAAGTTGTTCCACCTAGGGATTGAAACCATGACCTTCTGGCACCAGTGCTAACCATTACCACTCTGTTACCTGTCATAAACAGGTTGATAAGATTGGTCGTGGTTATCAGGGCGATCCTTCCTCTGCTTTGCTGGAGCTCCTGGATCCTGAACAGAACGCTAACTTCCTTGACCACTACCTTGATGTTCCTGTAGATCTTTCAAAGGTATGAATTTTTCCTAAGGTTCATTTACAGAGTCATTGTGAAGGTGACCCCCCCCCCACACACAAACTCTCTGTTTCTACAAAGGTTCTCTTTATCTGCACGGCCAATGTGACTGACACAATCCCCGAGCCTCTCAGAGACAGAATGGAGATGATCAATGTGTCGGGTTATGTAGCCCAGGAGAAATTGGCCATCGCTGAGGTAAATCATTGTTCTGCACCTATGTGCTGATGATGGTTATAGATCTACATTTTAATGCCAAAGTTGATACTTATTTTACAATATAGTTGTAATTTCAGTTTGTGCGTCTGTCTCCCTGTCTGTGCAGCGTTACCTGGTCCCTCAGCTCCGCTCATTGTGTGGTCTCAGTGAGGAGAAGGCGACAATCTCATCTGATGCTCTCAGTTTGCTCATCAGACAATACTGCAGAGAATCTGGCGTCAGGAACTTGCAGAAACAAGTAGAAAAGGTAAATCACAGTGAAGCCGGGAAGGGCAACTTTCCTCAAATTTGCTGATATCCGCTCTTGAAAATTCTGAGTAATTCCTTTGCTTGAAAAGGAGTCAGTTGGGAGGAGACCTTGGGGCAGATCCAGGACCAAGTGGAGGGATTATATCTCAACACTGGTCTGGGAACGCCCTGGGATCCCCCAATCAGAGCTGATTGATGTGGTCGGGGAAAGGGAAGTTTGGGGCTCCCTGTTGAAGCTGTTGCCCCCACGACCCGACAACAGATGAGCAAATGAAGATGGATGGTTGGATGGAAAATTCAGAGTCTTGTGCTTTTTTATTTGTTAGGTTTTCCGTAAGGTGGCCTTCAGAATTGTCAGTGGAGAACAAACTGCAGTGACTGTAACACCCGACAACCTGCAGGAATATGTGGGTAAACCAGTCTTCACAGTGGATCGAATGTACAATGTCACCCCACCTGGAGTGGTTATGGGCCTGGCATGGACTGCTATGGGTAAGACTCACACAGACAAACAAACACACCCACTTTTTTCAGGCTAGTTACTTCCATTACCTGTCATCCCATCCATCCATCCACCCAATCACATATACAGTAACTCACTCGGTGTCTTTATGTCTATCATCTTGATATCTTTATATCAATATTAATGATCAGTTACTTGTATTGTCCCCCATAGGAGGCTCAACACTATTCATTGAAACATCACTGCGCCGTCCTTTAGGAGGAGCTGATCCAAAAACAGAGGGTTCATTGGAGGTTACAGGTCAGTCGGGAGATTGGAACTGTGTGAAATAACAAGCATTTGGTCAGGATGCCCCCTAAACATTTTCCTTGGGAGATTTTCCAGGTATGTCTATTTGGGAAGAGACCCAGAGGCAGAAAGAAGCCGTACTGACCAACACGATAATGGACCCCAGCCTGCCCCCACCAACGAATACGGATCAACCTTCATCGTAGGACTCTTGTGGCTATATGGAACGTCCAGACACTCAAGATGACGGTCATTGTTGACTATGCCCCTATCGATGTCGCTGATGAGGATGCCTTCTTTGACCTACTCCATTAGGCTGTTGGCCAAGCCCCACCACATGACATCACCATTATTCTCAATGACCCCAATGCCACTCTTTCTAGCGGTGATTGGTCCACAGGCTCATCTGTCGACACAACTTTTGCTAACAGGCTTACAAACGACATCAGTCACCGCCTTCTTCTCTGCCACCACAGCAACCTCTGCATCACTGACACCTGGTTTCCCCGGAAACTGATCCATCACTGGACATTGGACAGCCCAGATAGCTGAACCAGGAAAGAATTGGACCACATCCTCATCTCCCGACTCTGGAAGTCGTTGGTCACCAACTGCCATGTGTACAGAGGAGTAGAGCTTGGCAATACTGACCACTGCCTCCTGGTGGCCCACTTTAAGTTAAAGATGGGAACCAACCAGCACACCAAGACTGAACCTCGCCTGGACTCCTCCCTACTCAGTGATCCAAACATTGCCACTGAGTTCAGTCGCTCAATCCGCTGTCGGTGACATCCTCCATTTGATGCCAGTCTGGCAGACCCTCAAGGATAGTGTCAGCCAGTCTGCTCATAATGTCCTTAGATGCTCCCGATACTCCCCCAAAAAGCCTTGCATATCGGAGAGGACACTCCACATCATCACCCGGCGGCCCAAGGCCAGGCTCCAGAGCGACCTGACTGAGTATTTGCGACTGAACCACCAGCGCAATGTGGCCATAGCTGAGGACAGAGAGAAGTTCTGGCAAACAGAAGTTGGACACCCAGAATCTGCGGCCAATACCAACGGCATGAGCCGTGTCTTCACTCTGCTGCGCCTGAAAAAACTTAACAACAGGAAAGCCCCCGACATCTGTGCTGTAGCAGCTGAGATGCTAAAATCTGGCGGTGATAGTATTGTTGAGTGGCTCACTCACACCTTCAACCATGTGTGGGAGACAGAGAGACCTCCCAGCGACTGGACCTAGCTTTCTGGAAATGCAAGGCTGACAGGCTGGTCTGCAGCAACCACATAGGCATAACACTTCACTCCATCACTGGCAATCTCTTCACCAGGATCTTGCTCACCTGTGTTCTCCCAGCCATCAGAAGTCGCTGCCATCTCCGGCAGGCTGGCTTCATGTCTAACCGCTCCACTACAGATCATGCCCTGCTCATGCTGTGCTACAGCAGTGCACAGAGCTGTGTCTGTATCAATGGCAGAGACTCTGAATGGTTTCCCATCTCCTGTCCACCAGGGCTGCGTGGCTGCTCCTGGCCTATTTAACTGCATCGTTGACCATCTGATGTCCAGGGTCTGTGAGCGAGTCCCCAGGGTGTCCCTCGGAAAGTACCATCTGACTGACCTGGAGTGTACTGACGACACCATCCTGCTCAGCACATCCTACAGCCAGCTGAGAGACACCCTGAGCATATACAGAGAAGAGGCAGAGAAGCTCATCCTTCAAGTGAGCCCGATTAAAACCACGTTTATGCATGTCAGTGACGGACCGGATCCACCTCCCTTGCAGCTTGGTAATGACACTGTTGAGCCTGTCATAAACTTTGTGTATCTGGGGTCCGTAGTGACAGACAATGGGGACCTTAAACCAGAGATGCAGTCTCTCTGGAAGCCCCTCTGGCGGCATCAGACCATCTCGTCCAAGACGACAATCCGAATTTACAGCTTTGCCGTACTTTCCATCCTGCTTTTTGGCTCGGAAACATGACCCTTAAACTATACTCTGGCTGTCAGTATGATAGTAGGGCTCTGAGAACCATCAAAAACATTAGGTGGAATCACATCAGCACGTACCAGCCCAGAGCATCTTTCAAGGCTGCGCAACGTTGCATCCGCTGGTTTGGTCATGTCCTCTGTCTTCCTCCTAATCATTCAACAAGAGCCATCCTCCAGTTTGACCCGAAGGCCGCAGGCGGGAACAACCTCAAGGCAAGCCCTGCGACCGATGGCTCCACGTCATTGTGGGCGACCTCCGACAACAAGGAGTCGCTGTAGAGGGTGCAGAGCAGCTGGCACAAGATTGCCAGTGCTGGAAAAAACTGGCTCATCTTGTTGGCTCAACACACAGGGGCGGGACCCCCCCACCCCCCCCACCCCTCGCAAGAGCCTTACTACTACTACTACACAGAGGCAGACCCAGGACTTGCTGGAAAGATTATATCTCTTGGTTAGACTGGGAGCTTCTTGGGATACCCCCAGAAGAGTGGGTGGAAGTAGCTTGGGAGAAGAGTGTCTTGACTTCTTTGCTCAAACTGCTGCCCCCATGACCTGGGAGAGACAAACAGAAGAACCAACAAATGATCACTAAAAAACATGTATTGCTTTATTTTGTGCTCAGTAAATTTTTCTTTTACCCTCAAATAAAACAGCAGCACAACAAAATGGTCACAAGAAATGCAAAATGTGAGGTAGAAAGTAGCTGCTAGGGACGTTAACCTCATTTACATTCAGGAGAAATGACAGCCAGGCGCGCACTACTGGAGAATCAAGGCTATTTCAGGCCTGTCTCAGCTGGCTGCGGATGAGAGGCAGCGTACATGCGTCGCTGGTGCATCACAATTTAGATTGATCCATTCTAAATTGCATCTTTTTGGTGGTGGGAGGAAGCCAGAGAGCGCCCACGGGGAGAACAGAGAAACTCCACATAGAAGGGACTTGAACCCAGAACCTGCTTCCTTTGACTGATCCCAGTACGTCTGGATGGGGGACTGTTTGTCTTCTCTGGTGACCAGCAGCACAGGGGACTCAACTGCTCCAAGGTCCTTCAGATGTTCTACTAGTCCTTTGTGAGCTGTGTATTGTCTTACAGTAATGTGTGTTGGGGTGACAAGAAGGGGGACACAGAACGCCAGACAGTCTCATCCACAGGCGGGTTCTGTGGTCGGGCAGAGCCTGGACTCTGTGGAAACTGCTTTGGAGAGGAGTACCATGTCCAAGTTGAGAGCATTCCTGGGGAACACCAGCCACACCCTGCACACCACCTTCTCCCAAAAGAGGAGCTCCTTCAGTGATAGACTGCTGTCACCAAGCTCCTTCACAGAGAGACTAATTGTGGGGGAGGTGACAGTCTGGAGATCTGTTGGGTGGTACCAGGGTGTCCTGGTGGTTAATGTTTAGACATTATACGTAAGATGTCTGGTAACATCTTACGTATGATGAACGGGCCTGCCCACTGTGTGGGTGTCTAGCTTGGGATCTAATGGGATGTATACAATTTCTGTACCATATTTATAATGTTAGGGTGGCCATAATAACTCTAATCTTGTGTTATAACCATATTCTTATGTATTTCTGTGTATTCTTGTGTATGACTATGTGACTGTGTATGCAGAGGCGAATAATTTCCCTTTGGGATTATTAAAGTATTCATTCATTTTCTTCCTTATATTTGCTCCTTCCTTTGGGGTGTAGCTGCAGTTTAGTTCATCATACTTTTAGGTAGAATTTTCTCAGCTTTGGATCCTCATCACAGACCACTTTAAAGATCTTTGTGTTCCTTTGCAGGTCAACTAGGTGATGTTATGAAGGAAAGCGCAAAGATTGCTTCAACTTTTGCCAGAGCATTTCTGATGATCCAACAACCAGAAAATCACTTCCTGGTCCACTCCCACCTGCACCTACATGTCCCTGAGGTAGTATGATACTCAAATGGAAACAACTTATTGTCTGTCTAGGTTACTTTTTTAATCCTGTGAATTTTTTCTGTGTTTCTTAATAAAAAATCTGTTTTAATTGTGAAACATTGTACAAAATAGATTTTGTCAAAATGGGCGTCAGTTCTTGTTTCTATTAATATTATTTGTTCCTAGGGGGCAACTCCTAAGGATGGGCCAAGTGCTGGCTGTACCATTGTCACAGCACTGTTGTCCCTGGCAACCAACCAGCCAGTTCGTCAAAATGCAGCCATGACTGGTGAAGTTTCACTTACTGGCAAAATTTTGCCAGTGGGTGGAATTAAAGAGAAAACTATAGCTGTAAGTGCAAAACACATACACACAAAGAGAAATGTTGTCTAACATCTTTTTAAAGTTGAGGACACTGGAAATGGTATCAGAAGATGATGGGAAGTAGCAGGAACATCAACAATATTGATGAACAGCAAGATAAAGAGAGTGCAATATTTTATGCCCATGAATCAGAAATACTTGTGGCCAGAGACCTCCTGTTTCGCTGTCATTCCATCAGTTTCAAATTTTATAAATTTGGGGGTTGATCATGTTTTGACATAGCCAAGAAATTAAGGCAAGAGTGATGAAGTAGGTACGTGGTCTTGAGAGTGATTGCTATTTTGAACTCTTTAAAAATGTGTAGGGATTTGTTGTGATTTTATTTCTATTGATGTTATTGACTAGTGATGGTCAAATTCTGCAAAGTAAAATAAAGTGTGTATTTTTAATGGTTACGTCAATATGGAGCCACACGACTCATAAATCTATCCTCTTTAGTGTATAGCTCAGAACACAGTGTTAACTTTGCTTTTTGCAGACCAGTCAAATGGTCAAAGGGGATTTATTACTCCTAAGGAAGAAAGGTGATGTCTATCCAGTCTATTCTGAGGAGCCTGAAAAAATATTTTTATAGATTACTTTCACAACTGACAGTCTTACCAGTCCATTAAAAAATATTTTTTATTCAATTTAATTTAAATTTAAATTCACAGTAATGATACCGTTGGGGAAATTTTCGTTAGCCAACATGTAGGATTAATGAACTGAAAATCATTCTGCCAATCTTTATATAGAAACTATTTAATATAAAGTTCAAATGTATATGTTCACTTGTTTGTGTGTGTTTGTTAGGCCCGTCGTGCTGGTGTGACCTGCATTATCCTGCCAGCTGAGAACAAGAAAGACTTCTCTGACCTCCCTGACTACATCACCCAGGGCCTGGAGGTTCACTTTGTGGATCACTATAGCCAAATTTATCCTATTGTATTCACACAGAACCAATCATAACCAAGTTTCTTTTCAATCACTAAAATCAAGCCAAGATGGACAAGGACATCTTTCTGTGGCAGAAGACAGCCTACTCCGCTTATGTCTTTTAGGTTGTACAAGATACATTTTAACACCAACCTGGATTTACGGCACTGAAGCGATTCCTCCAAGTAGTCAGTTTAGACTCTGAGCCTCCTGCTTTGGATAACGGCACCAATTTTACAGTATGTTGTTGAGTCTGTCAGTGATCCTCTACATA
Organism: Antennarius striatus; assembly: GCF_040054535.1. NCBI lineage: Eukaryota > Metazoa > Chordata > Actinopteri > Lophiiformes > Antennariidae > Antennarius > Antennarius striatus. The sequence goes on along the minus strand of NC_090782.1, from coordinate 14,239,206 downwards.
TAATTCCGTTTTCTGCCAACAAGACATCCAAGATATGTTGTCTCTGATGAGCACAATTTATTTTTTTTATTTTATCATTGGGACATTTTTTGTCTTAACTAGATAATATAGCTTGAGAGATTGTGACAGTAAATGGAGAGAAAGAGTCATGGGCTGACAGGCAGCACATGCCAAAGTGGAAATCAATTCCATGTCTGCCATGAGGTCCCTGTACGCGGTTCATACCCTGACAACACAGATCTTATTGTACACTGTTGTGGATGGACTCTTACGTTACATTGTTTTTTGCCAGATGTGATGCATATGATGAAATAAATTAAATTGTAATAATCACAGCTCCATAAGAACCTTAATGTGAGCCTGTGATTGCATTTTCAATGACTCAGCTTTGATTAGAGATATTATGAAGTGTTTATTATTTTCTATAGACAAACATGTCTGATGTTAATGACAATTACATGTCTCAATGAACTACGTGAACGTGTATGTGTGTAAAGACAGTTATAATTACAGTATTTTCCGCACTATATGGCGCACTGGACTATAAGGCGCACCCTCAATAATTAGTTTTTTCTATAATTTATTTCAAATATAAGACGTACCGGATTATAAGGCGCACACAATAAAAAAATAAAATTTATTTGATAAACTGCAGCGGCTGTAGTTGCGCAATCCGTCCACTAGAATGAACCGCGCTGCTCAGGCAGTCATGATTGCATTCATGACTTCCTGACTACCTTTGAATGGTCCCTATTGTTATGTCACTAAGCCATTCTGAGCCTCATCAAGGAAACCTGATCACTTGACCACTTTGCCATCTTTGACCCGTCCACACGATAACGGATATTTTAGAAACGCAACTTTTTTGTTGTGTTTACGCCTTCCGTCCACACGACAACGCAGATATCCGGAATGAAAACGCAACTTTTTAAAAACGCTGGCCGAGGTGGATTTTTTTAAAAACACTGGGTCTGCGTTGTCGTGTGGACGGCGTATCCGCGACTTTTTTAAAAACGCTGACGTCTTGCCTGCAACGAAAACCGCTGTGACGTCATATTTGTTGTGACAACAAAACACGGAGGATTCCTATTGGATAAAATTTGACTCAATACTGCCACCACATGGTTTGGCATGCTTATAGCCGTCTTAGAAAACGCACTGGTGCGTTTACGTGTGGATGGAGATTTTTTTTAAAAACGCTGTCATGTGGACGGGAATCGTTTTCGATGCGTTTTTAAAAAGTTCCGTTTTTAAGAAAATCCGTCATCGTGTGGAAGGGGCCTTAGAAAGAAGTCAACACGCATATTAAAAAAACACATTAAAAACTGGTTAAATTCATTACGTGTGCAGTCAGTGCGAACAGAGCGGATTATTTCCTGATCTGAAGTTCGAAGCAGATATTTAAGCTTCGACGTTTGTCTTCGTTTATTAATTAAATATTGTTTCGATCGATCGGTAGTCCAGTCGGAGGTGAGGTGCAGCTATTTGCTGTTGTGTGTACTAAACAAATTTTTAACTAGTTTTTAATGTCAGGCTGCTAATTTACTGGCAAATCTGACGCTGTTTTACTCCTAGAACTGACTTTAACGTCGGTGTCTCACCGCCGTGAATCTCACAGCACGTCGCTGCAGACAGAATACACAAGCCTGAATGCGCCCCTCCGCCGCCCGCCCAGAGCTATCAACTACATTTGTAAATCAATCGCAGACACCTTTGTCTAGCAGTGACTCTGCTCTTGAAATTTCAGAAAAGGCTGGAAGTTCAGCTTTGAGGGTCTCATTCACCTTTATGCCAGTTTCTCCGTGTGTTTCCACAGAATGGACCGTCTCCAGATGACAGCACAATGGCATTTTTTAGACCAATTAAGTTTAAAGTGGGTTATTTCCGACGCCAAATAGTTAGGAAATACTGAGATCAGTCAGTCAAACTTTATTAATAGAATTGTTGAAAGTTCCTTATGTTTTGCTACGTAATCACCGGTGCTCCTACAGTCTGCTCTACCGTCTGAGAGCAGCTCAGTCAGAGCCGGGACTTCGGTGACGCCCCTTGACTACCGTTGTTAGGGGGCGTGGGCCCGAGTGCCTTGTGAGGGGGCTCCTCTGGTGGCGGAGTGCGGCATGACTGGCGGCCAGACTGTCAGCTTTTTTTCAGCGATCATGTTTTTAACCAATATTAATATGAATATGAATCCATATATAAGACACACTGGATTATAAGGCGCACTACGGGTTTATGAGAAAATTTTAGGCTTTTAGGTGCGCCTTATAGTGCGGAAAATACGGTAGGTGCAAAACGATTTAACTGAGTGTTCCCCCACCTTTTTTTTGCCAAGGACTGGTTTAATAATGTCAATGTTGTCACAGACCGGTCTACAGTACGTGACGCATATATACAACAAGATAATATGACTAGCATAAAAACTTTTTTTTTTCAAAATAATTTGCTAGCTTGAATTTCAAATTAGCTAATGTATTCTGTGTTACCGGCCAGAGTATCCATGTGATCAAAGCATCTTCACAAGCGTCAAGAGTTACTTGTAGACAGATGAGGAGGAGGGAATCTGAAATATAGAATCAGGATCAGATCATGAATAACAGGGAGATGTAAGTTATGCATTCTTTCTGTGCTATGGCAATCCTTTCATCTACAGAAGTCTATCTGCTTTGGCTGGCTATGGGCAGGAATTGAGGTACAGCCCAGCCAAGATTCAGTTTTTTGAGGGCCACATGAAAAGTCATGAACCATGCACGACAATTTGGTGTGACCAATTCACCTAAGATGCATATTTTTGAAAGTGGAAGGAAGTCGGAGAACCCAGAGAGAACCCATACAGACATTCAAACTCCCCACAGAATGGAATCAAACTTGTAACCTTCTTACTTTCCAAATACAGTATGTGATCCAAAATTTTTCAACATTAGCTGAAAATAGAATAAACTATGCAATTCATTGGGATCATGTTTAATTAATAGGTGAAAAGCAGCCACTCCCTGCAGTTGGTTTGTGGATAATCATGGCTAAGACAAAGGAGCTCACTGAGGACTTGTGGCTATAAATTGTGGCTGCTCACATGTCGGGAAAAGGATGAAATGTCATATCCGAATGTTTTGAAGTTCAATTTGCTACACTGCAAAGTGTTATTAAAAATACAAGACCTTCTTCACTGTGGAAAATCTCAGAGGACTTGGTCAAAAGCCAAAAATGACACTGCTGCTGGCCAACAGGGCAGCAAGGTTATAAATGAATCCACGGATCACCACAAATTGGCAAGGAGACCCTCCAACCTGAAAGAGTTGGAGCTCACTGCAAAAGATGAATGGGCAAAAATACCAGCAGACAGGCAAATAGCTGATCACGAATAATTGGAAGCAATTCATTGCTATAATAGCCAATAAAGGCTTGTCTATTGATAATCGACAAGGCTATGGATAATTTTGAACCTGCCGCTATTTTTACGCAAATGTAAACAGCTGAGAAATATGTTTTTGCATAATAATGCCCCTCTTTACCTTGTCTTTAAGTTCAAAATTTTCAGGAGTGTGAATACCATGCCTAACAGTGACTGTCTTACTGCAAAGCATGGGGCTTCCATGGGAATCTGTCTAATGGCACTTGGTGAAGTTTGATGTGAGCGCCACTAAAATCTTCATTATTGTATTATTGCAAGTTGAAGCAGAACCTGTGTCGGAAAGGCAATATACTGTTTGTTAATCTAGTAGATATGTAATTTGAAATGGATGTGTATTTATATAACACATTTGCATTTACACCTTCACAGTTTTAAGCGACTCACCAGGATTTTCTTCAACAAAAAACATTTACTCTCTGTGGTTCAACAGGTTTCCAACACTGAACTTCCACAACGTCTTACTCCGTGCAGCGAAAGAAAGTTAACGAGCGCTGAGCAGGTAGATGCTGTATACGGCACGGAGGTGCGTTCAAGATACAGTGGTACCTCTACTTACAAAATTAATTGGTTATGGAAGAAATTTAGTAAGTGGAGACCCGTTTTCCATAAAAATGCCCTAATCCGTTCCAAGCCCCCACAAATTCCGACGTAAATGTTTTACAAAGCATAAAAATGCATCAAAACATGTAACAAATGCATGTTACAGTTAGATTATTACACAAAAAATGAGTGTTGTGCATAACGTAAAAAACAAAGAATAGAGCAAAGAATTAAAATGATGGTCATTTACCTTTTAACTGCTGACCTCATTGTTTTTTGCCCTCTTCAGTTCATGCGCTCTTGCTTCACGATGCCGAACAACAGAGTGAATTCCAGTCCTCCTTTTGAACTTCTCCAACCACCCACGCAATGCCTTAAACTCCTTAAACTTCCTTTTTGTTTTAATAACGTGGTGATTGTAGATGCATTACGGCCATATTCTTTGGCGAGATCAACCTAGCGCATCTCTTTTTTACGCTTTTCTATTATCTCTTGCTTTGTTTGTAAGGACAACAAAACTCTTCATCTTTTCTTTTCTTTTCTCCATCACTTTCTCGGGGTCCATAGCGAATACTCAAAAAGTTAATATGTTTAAGTCAAACTATCAGAGCACGTCATGGGTCGATGGCCGAATGACGAGGACGCTGCATAGACACCTATGCAGCGTTTTTAGCCAATGAGGGACCTCCTCATTGGCTAAGAGGAGGTCCCTCTTAGTCAATGGGATGCCAGGATGCAAGGTAATATAATGGCAGAGCAGCTACAAGAATGTTGCGTTCAGGAGCCTTTGGGAGCTGCGAGTATCGCAGCCCATACTGTATTTTTACCTTTCACAACTCAACATTTCTTTCGTAACTAGAGGCAATATTTTCCTGTTGAGGCGCTTCGTAAGTAGAAAATTTAGTATATAGAGACATTCATAAGTAGAGGTACCACTGTACATGGGAAACATCAGTACTCAACCAAAAAATTGTTTGAACAGAAATAATAAAAAAATAATGCTGACAGTAAAAGTAACACTGGGTTACAAAAGCAATCAGATGCATACCATCATGACAGGTCTAAATCAAATACTGAGTGCACAAAATCCTATGTAGCACAGGTAGGCTAATCGATGAAGCATGATCACCTGAAGCAAGTGATGGCTAAGGGGGGCGTGTCATCACGTATTGACAAGATGTGTCAAACGTACACAGTGATCCGTGAATGTTTGGCAAAAACAAAAAAAACATGTTTTGTCTTGACCTCCTACTCCGCCAAACCCCTGAGATCGACTCACCGAACCCCTAGAGTTCGATCGAACCCAGGTTAAGAACCACTGCTCTAGACCAAACAGCATCGCTGGTCTCACCACAGTTTTGTACACTATTCCTTTCATTTTAGCTGAAACGTTTCTATCACACATCACACCTGACACTTTTCTCCAGCTGTTCCATCCTGCCTGTAGATGCCCTCACCTCTTTTCCACACTCTCCATTGCTCTGTACTATTGACTTAAGTGCTTAAAATCCTCCACCTTCTAATTCTCTTCTCCCTGTAACCTCACTCTTCCACTTGGGTCCCTCTCATTCACACACATGCATTCTGTCTTACTACGGCTAACTTTCATTCCTCTACTTTCCAGGACAAATCTCCACCTCTAGCTTCTCCTCCACCTGTTCCCTGCTCTCACTACATATCACAATGTCATCTGCAAACATCATAGTCCATGGAGAATCCTGTCTAACCTCATCTGTCAGCCTATCCATTACCATAGCGAACAAGAAGGGGCTCAGAGCTGATCCCTGATGCAGTCTCATCTCCACCTTGAACTCCTCTGTCACACCTACAGCACACCTCACCACTGTCTTACAGTCCTCATACATGTCCTGCACCGCTCTAACATACTTCTCTGCCACTCCAGACTTCCTCATACAATACCACAGTTCCTCTCTGGGCACCCTGTCATAAGCTTTCTCCAGATCTACAAAAAAACAATGCAGCTCTCTGGCCTTTTCTGTACTTCTCTATCCACATCCTAAAAGCAAATACTGTAGTATCTGTAGTACTCTTTTTTGGCATGAAACCATACTGCTGCTCACAAATGCCCTTAGTCTATCTTCAACTAATCTTTCCCATAACTTCATTGTATGGCTCATCAGCTTTATTCCTCTGTAGTTGCCACATCTCTGCACATCTCCCTTGTTCTTAAAAATGGGCACCAGCACACTTCTTCTCCATTCCTCAGGCATCTTCTCACTATCTAAGATCCTGCTGAACATACCAGTCAGAAACTCTACTGCCACCTCTCCTAGACATTTCCATACCTCTACAGGTATATCATCAGGACCGACTGCCTTTCCACTCTTCATCCTCTTCAATGCCTTCCTCACTTCATCCTGACTAATCTTTGCTACTTCCTGGTCCACAACAGCCACCTCTTCTAGTCTTTGTTCCTTCTCATTTTCCTCGTTCATCAACCCTTCAAAGTACTCTTTTCATCTTCCCATCACACTACTGGCACCTGTCAGAAGACTTCCATCCCTATCCTTTATCACCCTAACCTGCTGCACGTCCTCCCCATCTCTGTCTGTTTTGCCAACCGGTATAGATCAGTCTCTCCCTCCCTACTGTCCAACCTATCATACAAGTCATCATAAGCCCCTCATTTGGCCTTTGCTATCTCTACTTTCACCTTATGCTGCATCTCCCTGTACTCCTGTCTACTCTCCTCAGTCCTCTCAGTGTCTCACTTTTTATTCTTTTACCTCTTTCTCTGTATACACTCCTGTACCTTCTCATTTCACCAACAGGTCTTCTCATCTACTTTCCTTCCAGATGACACACCAAGTACTCTCCTACCTGTCTCCCTGATCACATTAGTTGTAGTTGTCCAGTCATCTGGAAGCACCTCCTGACCACCCAAAGCCTGTCTTAACTCTCTCCTAAAAGTCATGCAATACTCTTCCTTTTTCAGCTTCCACCATTTTATCTTCTGTTCTGTCTTTGCCCTCTTGATCTTCCTCACCACCAGAGTCATCTTACACACCACCATCCTATGCTGTTTGGCTACACTCTTGCCTACCACTACTTTGCAGTCATTGATCTCCTTCAGATTACACCGTCTACGCAAGATGTAGTCTACCTGTGTGCTCCTACCTCCACTCTTATAGGTCACCCTATGTTCCTGCCTCTTCTGGGAGAAAGTATTTGCTATAGCCATTTCCATCCTTTTTGCAAAGTCAACCACCATCTGTCCTTCTGCATTCCTCCCCTGGATACCAAATGCACCAACATGTCCATTGAAGTCTGCGTCAATGACAACTCTCACTTCTAGGTATGCTCTGCACACTTCATCAAAGTCCAGTCCCTATAATGTTTGCTGTTCCAGGCAATATTATGGATGATTTGGATCTGTAACTGTAAAGGAACGAGTCTAAGTTTGTGTGTATAAAGTGACTATAAAACTTATTTCAAATCACAATTATAACAGTGTGCCTGCAGTCTCAATTTAAATCTTTACATTTAAAAATTTACCCTTGCAGCCTACTCTGTTCCTTATAAAACTAAATTAATGTATTGTTGTAATGTATAAAACTGCTAACTTTTATACTTAAGGAACCAGGAAGCAAGAGGTTCATGAAGCTCATGTGGATTTCATAGTGAAAGATTCCCAGCCTTTCACTTTAGTGTCTGATCCTGGCCTCTGTGCTCTGGTGGCCAGACTGGAAGCCACACACACCCATTCATCTAGGCAGTTAGTTAAAGCCATGGTGGAGTGGAGGTATGTGGAAGAAAAGTAGAAAGCCAAGGCAGTACTGCAGTACATTGACAGTGTCAGTCTGACCGCAGACCTGTGGACCTCTATCAAGGTGTTGCTGTCACCTGTCATTCTGTTCATGCAGGTGAACTGTCTACCACCCTTTTAGGAGATTGGTCTTTTCCAATCAGTCACACGGCAGAGAATATCACTGGAACTGCTTGGAACTTTAGTAAAGAATGGGCCCTTGACGAGAAGGAAGTGTACAGTAACCGATGTGGCGGCAAATATGATGGCTGCAACAAATATTCTGCAAAAGTGTCATTAGTTCTGCCTGGCACATGCTCTTAATTTAGTAGTTAAAAAGTCCATGGATGCTACTCCTGGACTTGGTGATATACGCTAAAAAACAAGGCAGATGGCTACATCAAGCACTACAACAAAGGAGAAGCTACAGCATATCAAGGTGCAAATGGGCCTCCCTGCTTATAAATTGATTATTAAGGTAGACACTCAATGGAACAGCACAGCAGCAGCTTCATTTTCATGTCTGACTCAGTAATGCCTCATCATTGATGAAGTATTGTTACTGAATTTAGGTGCTGGGAACAATGCAAACACTTCACCTGCAAATTAAAAATGACATGTGTGTGGTTGATTCCTTTCCACTGTGTGAACAACAGAGCTTGAAAATAAGTTTCTTGGAAAATAAAATCTGCTTTGTCCGGTGGTACCAGTCCTAAATGTATAATTATATATGTTTGAGCAGTCAAAATCACTGTCTACGGGAGTTTTAGTAGATGCAGAATTCTGGGAGGTCCAGTGTTAAGGTGTCTGTGCGTGTGTTTGTGTGTGTGTCTGTTTGTGCATGTATCTGTGACTGAGTGACTGTGTGAGAGGGAGAGAGAGAAAGAGATACAGAGAGCATGTGTGTGCGTGCGCTATGTAACAGTTAAAATATCTATACAGTTTATGAATCATTCATTTGAACTGAAGTGAGAATGTGTCAAACTAAGAGCAAGCAGGTAAAAAAAAAACTGACTGGAGTGGAGGAGGTGACAGATGCAACACGACCAGTTTACAGCTCTGTCTGGTCAAATGCACCACGTACATGCAACAAAACAAAACAAGTTCACCAAGTAACCTTAAACAGACCAAAATAGAGGCAACTCACGCACAAAGAAATCAGTCAATGTCTGTGGGGTAGGGTGGGTGACAACAGTCAGTTGTGAGGATTTTACAAACACGAGTTTTGACGAGTTTTACTTGTACCGTATGCTTACTCGTCAAAAATGCGTTATCTGAACGGGATACTCTGCTCAACCCTAGGTAAAAGCCTATAGGCTTGTGAAATTCCTGTCCCCCAGAATCAAAAAACATCTCTCTCATTACAATATGTTGTCAGCAAACTCAGACACCAAATGCTTTCCATCAGTTCATCCATTGAATTTTGAAAGATTTCATACTTTTATCCACTTTCTTTTAACCTAGAGCATAACCATGTTTACATTCTACCTAGAACACAAGCTTTGTTAACATCATGGATAGTCAAAACAAGAAGTTACCCTTGCCAGTGTTCTCAACAAGAATATATCTTGTTCTTGACTCATCCACCGAAGAGGCCATCCGCTCTAGGGCTTCTTTCCAGTTTTTATTGTCATTCTCCTCTGATTTCCCTCTTCCACTCGTCATTTTTCTGAGAGTCAGTGAGAGTTAATTCGAGTACAAATTCAAGAGAGATAGCGAGATATCAACAATGAGAGACAGAAGAAAAGACGTCTGTTCTCCTTGAAAGCCAGAAGTAAAGTGTATCACTGATAATCGATAACTCTCAGCTGTAGCGAAGCCATTATGCTGCTACACAGGACAATTTAAACAAGAGACACACAGAGTGGGTTAAAAGATATAGTCTAATATATTTTCAGGTCTTGAATGTATTGAATGATTTATGACTATTAATAAAGGCAGACTGGTTAAGGGAAGTATTCAAACTTTTTCAGAACAACCTCGATGTTGGTCAGCTGGATTTAGGATATTTCTGTTGCTAGTTATGGCCAAATGAGCCCTTTTGAGTACAGAATGTGGAATGGATCTTGGCCAGATGAGCTGCTTCATTCACAGACCCAGAACGGGTCCGCCCGTCGTTCATCTCCGGACTTTTATTTTGAATGACAGGCGGAAGTGGTTTGTTGTCTGCTTCTCTATGAACACAGCAGGCTTAACGGTGTTGCTCCGGAGGTAATTGGCAGCAGCTAATTGGCTGAGAGGGCTGCTGGATGTTGGGCTGGTGTCTGCTCGTTCGATGCCCATCAGGTCGTCGGATCCACCTTCGCGTTCGCGTCTCTCCGCGGCGGTGTGCGGCCGCTCGTCGCGCTTGTTTCTATCCATTCCTATCCAGTCTTCTGTTCGCAGGATGCGACGGGCCCGTGGTGCTCCGCGCACGTAGGAGATAGTCGTCAGCAGCTCATCCATCTCTGGATTCCAGAAGCTTAATCTTCAGTACGGAAAATTAACGACAGTAATTGGGATCATACAAATCAGAGGAAACCAGAAGGTAAAGAAAGCAGCCTCCTCCATCTTGCCTCGGCGGGCTGTGGCTGAACATTTAAACGCCTTAGGAATCATTTATCCTCATGTGTTTCAGAAGGAATATGGAACATTGCTGTTCTGCTTTAGGTCCTGGCGACATTGAGGTCACACACACACACACACACACACACACACACACACACACACACACACACACACACACACACACACACACACACACACACACACACACACACACACACACACACACACACACACACACACACACACACACAGATGGGGTGTGTTACGGTGTGGTTGTAGGTAAACTGTTGATGCTGATTGGCCTACAGCACCACTGATATTTAACTGGCTGCTTCAGCTTTCTGGGATCATGCACTGTTTACCACAGTAACTCAATTTATCAATAAGACTCTTCTGGTGTATCAGTTAATGAGAATGACCATTTCATCTGCTTGGCCTGTACCTAGCCTTGACACGCATCAGAAATTATTGGGATGAAATTATATTAATTCTGATATTCATGATATACATGAAATGTATGTCATGTATCTAAATATGTGACATATGTTGATTTAAGTGGAATGCAAACAAGTTGGGGCGGCAATGGGTCAGTGGTACAGGACGTGGTAGAGCGTCCTATGATTCATGATTGGTGGTTCGATTCCCGCTCCCGCCCAAAAAAACACCCGGAGATGAGCTGACAGTGGGAGGTGTCAGCTCACCTCTGGAGCACTGCCGAGGCGCCCTTGAGCAGAGCGCCGTCCCCCTTACAAGTTGCTCATTTGGACGCACCACAAAGGAGCAGCCCACCACTCTACCTCCTCTGCATGTGTACAGGCCCCCTGTGTGTGTTTGTGTGTTCAGGGCCTGTGCACACATGTATATGCATGATTTAAAAACTACTTAGAATGTGCCACTAATTTCCCTGCGGGGATCATAATCAATATTTAAAAATTTTTTTAAAATTAAATTATCTGCCGTTGCGAAAGCTAATTGCAGTTGTTAAAATTTCGTAATAATAAGAAAAATCTCTTGTAATGTTTGTTAATGCACTCATCCCAAGGAGTGAAAAGATCCTAAAATCCTCTTTCAAAAAATGATGAAGTCAGACACATGATTACACTTAACTCAGCTTATTCTTCACAGACAGTCAGACACACCACAGACAGGGTATTATGCAAACTCCACACAGAAGTGTGTCTTCACCAGCACGACTGTCTTTGTTGGCCATCACTGCCAACCACTGCACTATGATTAATGAAGTTTATGTATGCTGCAAAACACTTATTTAAAGCAAAATAAGCTTAAAATAAGCATTAGTTAGTAAGATGAAAGTATGAGACTGTCTTGCTCAGAAGAAGGAAAGCTCAAGTAAAAATTGCAAGACTCATATGAAGAAGGGATTTTCTGCAGACAGATTTATGTAGCCTATATGACTTGTCCTCCATTGCTTCATTGAGTCTGGAGTAGGGGACAATGTTTTGGATGTATGTGTTGGAGAAGTTAATCAACCTTCAGGGTGACATTAACTACTGAACATCTCATCTCATTTTGGGGACGGCAGTGGCTCAGTGGTAGAGCGGGCGTCCTATGATCACAGGATCTGTGGTTCGATTCCCGCTCCTGCCCAGCCATATTCGGAGTGTGAGCTGACAGTGGGAGGTGTCACTTCACCTCCCAGTCGAGGTGTCCTTGAGCAAGGCGCTGTCCCCCCTACAAACTACTCAAATGGACGCACCGAGAAGTCGCTGCCCTTCACTCTATCTCCCCTTGTACGATACTAATTTGCATGAAATATGTTGATTTGCTACTAGTGTGTTGTGTGTTTGTTTCAGGGACCTGTACAAGACATTGTATGCATGTTTAACACATATACATATGTACTGTATGTATGGTATATATAGTACGAGTTTAATCTTAATCTTTAATCACTGTTTACTTACAGTATACGTAAATCCAAAATATAGAGTCTGTAGCTGAGCAGTCAGAGATGAGCTCATGCTCATAAAGCACAAGGTCTGTAAAGACAAGTGTGTAAAAGTTCACCAGAGTGATCAGAGTCTGGTGTCCAGTTATCAGCAGAGGTTAGTTCCGGTGCTGCTGTTGTTGTTGAGAAAGTTCATGCCTTTTTAAATAAAATTATTACTTAAAACTCAGGTTGCTTTTGCTTTATGTTAAATTTAATTTGAAGATCCTAAACAGTTTAATGGGATACAAACAAAAGGCAGCCCACTACTGAAGTGTGTTGTGGTACCACAGCTGTGCTTTAATCAGAAGTTCTACTTTGGTGCTTTTTGATAAGAAATGCGCAGAAAAATTTGCTGAATAGGTACAAATTTGGCTCAGACTTGGCTATACTGCATTGATTTGTTGTACCAGATTAATCATGTGTGACAAAGATGGCTAATATATTTAGTATGGGCAGCACGATGGTGCAGTGGGTAGCGCTATCACCGCACAACAAGGCGGGTCCGGGTTAGAGTCCCGCTCTGTGTGGAGTTTGCGTGTTCTCCTTGTGTCTGCGTGGGTTCTCTCCGGGTTCTCCGGCTTCCTCCCACCTCCAAAAACATGCGCTTCAGGTTAATTGGCTGTTCCAAATTGCCCGTAGGAGTGAGTGTGTGTGCATGGTTGTATGTCTCTCTGTAGCTCCACGGTGCACTGGCGTTGCGCCCGGAGTTTGCCCCACCTCACCCCCAATGACAGCTGGGATACACTCCAGGTCCTCGTAACCCATGCGGATGAAACGGTCAGAAAATGAATAAATGAATAAAATTAAACTTGTTTTTTAATTTTAAAATAGTGTCCAGAGTCCAAATACCAGAGTTCTGTTTTTAAGGATTACTCATGATTTATGGCCAATCCAGAGAAGAAAAGGTGGTATTAACTGAATATACAGTAGTATATTGTTAAGGATGTTTATAGCTTAGTTCCTGTGGTAGAGTTGGCCTTCCTCCTCAGTTTGTAAATCCTGTTCCTCTCAGCAGTGCTTGAGATCAAGACTAAGTAACCCACATGACATTTTACATTTGTCTGCCACTGCTGTCCAACCATCAGTACTTAGATCCAGGTATCAATTTCAATCTTCACTTTAGTGTCAGTGGTTTATCTGTTTTCTTTTTTTTATGCTTTTTTTCCCAGAGCATCACATAGAGTTGTATTATACAAAGTTTCTGTATGTTTCTGCTGTAATTTTCAGTGTGCCCTGATGTGATCATCTGAATACTTAAATTCCGTAACCTCATTGTTTGTTGTATGTAAATGAAAATGTTGAATTTATTTATATTAATTTATATTTACGTCTTTGATTGTTGTAAATATTGTCTTCAGGGACTGTTGGCCCTCAGACAAGTTTGCATTATCAAATCTGGCCCTCCTTCCAAAATGTTTTGGCACCCTTGCTATAACTGTAGGAGGTGGTGACCTGACCCAACCTGTGTACTCTGTGCTCCTCTGCAGACTTGGCTCCTGGTGTGATGGCTGTGCTGCAGATACTTCTCCCCTGGCTCCTCATGTCCCTCAGTACTCCCAGTCAGGCATCTCTCTCCTGTTCTGTGAGCTGTCGATGCTACAGCCTTACAGTGGAATGTGGCTCCACGGGCCTGAGGGACATTCCCAAACACATTCCTCCAACCACCCAGGTGGGTTTGCTAGCTGCAGAACCTGGGGTGGACAGAGGGGATGCACCCCCAGTGTCTGTACCTTCTTCTGACGGTTTAGTTCTATCTCATTGCCACCATTTATTTTACTTATTTAGTTAATTTTTTTCAGACATGAAATTGCAACAGACTTCACCACCTTCAGAACATCTGAAAAAAGGGCCTGATGGGTAGAAGTCATGTGGTTTGTGTAGTTCCCATCCCCAGAATCAACAAATCACCTCTCTCATCACAATATATTGTCAACCAATTCATACATTAAATTTGGCAAATAATTCATCGTGGCACATTGCTGTTTTGAATCGTCCATTCAGTCCAAATAGACTTGTGTCTGCATACCTCTTCATCAGTTCCCTGAGTGAACGAAAGTTTTTGTTTAGTGACTTTTAGTAGTAAATGCAATGTGTTGTGACCAGAAAGAAAGAAACTTAAAAAAGTCCACCCTGTTATCCCCTATGGGGAAATTGTCTTTTTCACTCCACAATACAATTACATGCATAGACAGATTGTGTTAGACCATGCATACATACGCATTGTTGTGTACAGGCCCCTGAAACATAACACACTAGGGGCCTGTAGGCATGCAATTAGTAACATCAAACAATATACAGTATATAGGGGGAGGCAGAGTGATGGGTCGCGTGAGGGATCGCGCCCCAAACGAGCAGCTTGTAGGGGGGACAGCACCTTGCTCAAGGGTGCCTCGGCAGTGGCTGTGAGGTGAGCTGACACCTCCTGCCATTACCTCACACTCCGGAGGATGTCTTGGCGGGAGCAGGAATCAAACTGATGATGGCTGGGCGATGTCTGGTCTTCAAGACGTCTGCTCTACCACTGAACTACTGCCGCCCCACACAGATGAGTAATGGTGTTGACACCAATCGAATTAATTGTCCTGACCAGCTGAGATAATGTGAGAGTCTGTGTTTGCCCTCTCTTCTAGTCACTGTTGTCAGTAGCCAATTTCGTGGTCCCGGCATCCATTGCTTTTTTTTCTTTCCCAGTGCTTCTAGCTCAGTCTCAGTTGTGACCCAGAGCATAGTCACATTGACATTTTATATACACAGCATATATGGCTCAGCATATATGCTGAACCATATATGCTGAACCATGCAGTATGGTTAAGCATATATGGTTATGCTGAACCGTACTTGCAGCTTCCTTGGATGTGGGAAGAGAGATGACAAACCATCTCTCTCTCTGTCTCTCTGTTTCTGTCTCTCTCTCTCTCTGAAAACGCAGGCCAAAGGGAAGTTTTTTGAAAACACCGGGTATGCGTTGTCATGTGGACGCTGTACCTGAAACTTTTTCTATCGGGGCGTCATCTCCCTGCCATGAAAACCGCTGTGACGTTAGTGTGTCTGACCCATGTCTACATGGACACACAGAATGGACAGAGTTAAAACCACTATTTTCTGACGTATAACAGCTTCACGTCGAAGACATGTTGATAACCATGCTTGACAGTTGGATATTTGTTCATCTGTTTCTTTATGAGTCAAAGTTTATATATTTATTAATTCATCATTCATTCATGTTCCTCGCCGATGCCAGTTCTGGGTCAGCAGGGGAAATATTGTCCAAAAAATAAATAAATTACCTAAGACCTGCCACAGTGGACAAAAATGTTGGTATGACCCGAGCAGAATCACTGGCTATGCCTCAACGTTACAAAAGCACAGTCATTGTCCATACCCCAACCCCAACCACCCTCCCCTCACTGTACATGTTTACTGTATTTTCATTTTCGTCATGTCCAAATGATCATTTTCCATACTGCCAGTGTGTGTGTGTGTTTGTGTGCTCGATGCGCCTTCCCCTCCCCGTGCTCGAACCCCTGTGCCGGTCGTCCTTCTCCCCGCCGTCCATCCCCTCTCACCGGGGGCTGGTGGCGGGTGCAGTGCATTTGGAGTTAAACAAAAGTAACTTCTGTTAGGAATTTCCATTTAACAATGGAAAAGACCACAAAATGAATCTGCTTACACAGACAGTTAACACAACACTGGTCTATCTGGTTCTTGTCTATCACATAATTTCCTGAACACAAAAGTACAGCACATAGATAACTGATACATGTGAGGCTGAGTCAGGCGGCTGGTGACTCAAGGACAGTCTAACCCAAACACTATGAAGATCATTTGGGGCTCTGCAGAGGTTTGTTCCTGCGTCTGTATCCTCACCAACTTGTAAACTGCTTGGAATCAAGGATCTTCTAACCCTTTTTCACCTCTTTAGACTCTGAATAATTCTCTGGTCGATTAAAGTTATTACGTGAGTGGCTGAATCTTTGTCACAGCAGGATTGCAAATCCTAATTTTTGAGCTATTTGCTGCAGATAGATCTGTATTGTGTTGTGTACAGGACTTTAAACCTAAAATGCTGCTTTTGTACCGACGGTGGGGTCACACTATTTCTCTTTTACACTCTTTTACACTCTATTCTGTTACACTCTATTTCATTCTTATTTCTATAGCGCTTATTTCTCACTTCTCTTAGTTTGTAGTCCCCCCAGGTCCTTCAGGAGTAAAATTACTTCTGGATATTTTTGTGCCTAGGATGCAGCGCAGTCGTGGTATTCTCAACCTTTTAGGGCTAGTATGCCGATGTGACCCAGGGCACCTCTAAACCCTTTTAAGATTGGTACGCCGAGGCAATCTAAGTATCTAAAAATGTTTAGGTGGTGTACGCCGACTCCCACCAGGTCCTTTAACCTGGGACTCTCCCAGTTTCCCTTCCTGACCAACTTTTTCACAATGCAAAACACAACTTTAAATATTTATGTTGAACTGGTGCCTATTTGTTACAAAATTTACATAGACTCACGTGATCAACCAGGCAGGCTATCCAGCAGAAGTTTAGAGAAGGTTTCTGCTTACCTTTTGTTTGCGCAGTCAGATACTGCCTAGTTCCCACAGAGAATGCCACCTCTCTCGAGTCACGGGTCACGTCACCATTTTGTTAGTGTTTTGTTCTGGACAAAACCCTCTTCGGTTCTTTAGCTCGGTTGAGAGGTGAATCTTCAATAATCAGACAAACTGTATTCTAAAAAGAGTTTACTGAAGAAGTCCTGCAGTTTACAAATTGGTGAGGATACAGCACTGGGCTCTCCAACAGACACAGGAACATACCTCTGCAGAAGGGCCCCGAATGTTCATTGGTTGTGATCTTTATAGTGATAAATTAGACCGCGTAAGTTAAACGCTCCAAATCAAGGTTTAAAGTCCAAACTTACGTATAAATTTTTGTTTCTGGCACTTAAGTCTTATGTTGTGGGACAAAAAAGTGAGAGTAGGAATTAGGTGGGGTCCGAGTGCAAGACGTCAAATAAAACTTGTTTAGATAGGGTTAAACTGGTGGAACTGCTGACTGCTCAGAATGGCCACATCTGGGGACACAGTGATTCAAAAAATGGTGGCAGCTGAGTCAAAATCAGATAGCTGAGTTGAAATGTTATGCAAGCTTGCCAAAATTAAAATCAACCAAACTCCAACCCAACTAGCAAATGAGATTTTTGAAAGATTGAATAAATGGTCTCTAAAACTTATTGAAGAAGGTCTGATGGGACCGTTTTCTGATCCCAGACCAACGAGCTCACAAGTAATGAACATAATAAAAATAAAAGAACGAAAATATGACGCATTTAAAACAAACTTTTGAGAAACGAGTGAACAGAAAGACATTGGAAAAAATGGAAGATGATTTACTAGGGGTGTGATTCAAGATTGTATTTCCTTCAAATTGTGTAAAAAAAAGAACAGAACACACCTGCATGTCCTGTCCATGACGTGTGTGATGAGGGAAGGGCTCTCCTGTTGCGGCCAGAGCTCATGAACAAGGGAATCAGTTTTACTAAAGATAGGGAGGACGTTTATTTTGAAAACAAGAGTAACATTCCATTCAGGAACATGCCAACTCAAAGTAGGGAGGAACAGTTCACCAGTGGGACTTATGACCATGCTCGAGAAATGTTACAACAAAATAAGCCATCAACCACAAATGTCGCAGCTAGTCCAGCTAATCAACAAGCTCTGCGGCATATAAAAGAGGGAGTGTTAAAAACTGAAGAGGTTGGAGAAACAGATGATGCACGTCATGCACGGGAATTATTAATTGGTTTTTTTATTTGATTTTTTCACACACACACACACACACACACACACACACACACACACACACACACACACACACACACACACACACACACACACACATCCATCACTGCCATCACTAAAATTTACATGTTTTGCATACTTTTTTATTTTGCTGACAGTTTTGTTCACAGGCTTTCTGCAAAATGTCACACACTTCAAACTCATATCAAGTGATATTTTAGCATCCAGTAGATGTTTTACTAGAGCAAATGAAGCATCGTGAAGCTTCATACCGCAGTGAACCGATTGGGATGAAAAGCTTCAATGCTTCATGGGGCTTCATCTGCCCATCACTAACTCTAAACATCGACTTCCCAGTTAACATAATTTTAGAGTGTCATTAACTGTTCCAAAAATTTTCATGTTTTTGAGCAGAGTCCAAACAGCAGAAATGACACAGAAAATGGCAATGATTTCTGAGTGAAACTAGCTGGCTAGCACGAACACTCTGTCCAGCTATGTTTTCCTTTCGGAATTCGGACTATTGATGTAGTATCCAAAATGCTCCTCGGGCATCTGACAAAAACGGTCTTTAAGTAACTACATGCAGTTCTGTTCATGTAGTCAGCGAACAGAAGTATCACCGAAATTTCTTTTCCATGTGCTCTTTTGACAGGTGCCTTTTCTTTTAACGTTAGCACCTTTCCCAATCTCACGATTACTTAGCTATCTGTCTCCATTTACCCTATTAAAATTGATCTACAGCTTCACAATGCCCGCCCAGCGCAATCCATGATTTGCAAACACAAAGTCGTTACGTCACCACGTTGATTTTTGACAACGTTAGATGTCCTTGGTTTATAATTATATATAACATGATTGTTTTATCATGGAATTTGCATGGGTTGCCTCTCTCTCTCTCTCTCTCTCTCTCTCTCTCTCTCTCTCTCTCTCTTTATATATATATGTATATATATATATATGTATATATATATATATATGTGTATATATATTTTTTTTTTAAATTTATTTATTTATTTTATACCCTGCATCAAGGCAAAAAGTCTGCATTCGTAGTTAGTTTAGTGGCTCTAGTGGTTTTTTTCTTACACATGAACATATCTTCATTGTTTCTTTTTAATCCATTTATTTTCTATTCTGAGTTTCTTCCACATTTCCTGAGTCACAAAACGAAGTGATCCTAAAGATATG
Source organism: Antennarius striatus (assembly GCF_040054535.1). Classification (NCBI taxonomy): domain Eukaryota; kingdom Metazoa; phylum Chordata; class Actinopteri; order Lophiiformes; family Antennariidae; genus Antennarius; species Antennarius striatus. Next base: position 14,220,006 of record NC_090782.1, on the reverse strand, counting down.
TTTTTACATGAACTTTGTTCCATCTTCACCCAAACCGTGTCCGTGTCATTATTTATCCAAATAATTAAAGCTTGAATTTGTGCAGCCCAGTAATAATAGTAAATAGGGTAGGTTCAACCCTCCCTTGTCTTTAGGGTGCAAAATTGTTTTATAAGTGTTTTATATTTAATAATTATATTTATATTTACTTCTATGTTGCCATAGAAATTTTGATATTGTTTTATCTAATGTTGTTAGGATAGAATTAGAAATTACAATGGTGGAAATTACAATCTTGGTAGTATGTTCATTCTCACAGTTTCTATTCTTCCCAGTAGGTTTAAAGGGAAGAATACAAACTTCCCTTTAAACTGGGGATATAGAACACAAAATATCACTATTTGCAGATGATATATTAACATACATAAGTGAGCCATCTTCATCCATACCAGCACTTTTGAATAACCTGGGGGAATATGGAAAACTATCAGGATATAATACAAATAAATCTAAATCAGTAGCCATGATGTTACCAGGTAAATATCCAACTGAACTAGAAGAGAAGACCAAGTTTAAATGGACAAGCAAAGGATTGAACTATTTGGGCGTTTTAATCACCCCTGTCACATCACAAATATTTGAAGCAAACTACGGGAAATTGATAGGTGATATAAAAAAAGGACCCAGAAGTGACATGTGTTCCGGTTTATTCAGACAGCTCATGATGTGCTCAGTGGCACCAGCAGCATTAGCTGTGGATATGTACCAGAATAAAAAAGTGCTCCGGAAATTCCCTGTGTAAATAAAAGGGTCAGAGGGAGACAGCCAAGAGTTCAGTGTCAGTAGTGCACAGCTTTTCCCTCACCACGACCGTGGTGTGCAGCATGTTGTCAGTGTCGTTGCTGTTCAACCAGGTTTCAGTAAAAGCCAGAATGGACAAAGTCCTGTATTCATGCAGTTGGTTTATATTAGCTTGTTGCTCATCTGGTGAGCAACAAGTAACCCCATGGCATCACTGATAATTTCTATTGATTTGATTAGTGCTAAAGCAGTGGAATGATTCTTTTTGAAACCGTACTGGCTGCTATTAAGCAGATTATGCTTTTTTGTGAATTTTTCCAGTCTGTTATTAAGTAGTTTCTGTAGGATTTTTGATAATTATGGCAGTATTGAGACCGGTCTATGCTTTGTTAATTCACATGTGTCCTCATTCTTATATAATGATACAACTTTGGCAATTTTTATTTCGTTGGCAAACACCGTAGTTTGCAATGATAGATTCCAAATGTGCATCAGTGGTAATAGTAATTTCATATCAAATCCATTCACGTCAGTAGATGTTATTGCTCCATATTCGTTGACTAGGTGTCTTTGTGTCCGTCAGTGGCACGAGGAACATAGAGCTGGGATTTCTCTCTCCATTGTTATCAAAATTATCCCAGTGCAAGGGAGAGATGGGAGATGTTTTTTTTTTTTCCTTTTTAGGCCACATGAGGCCACAAGAGGACACAAGTCAGTGTCTTTTTGTGCCGGTCCCAACCCGGATAAATAGAGGGTTGCGTCAGGAAGGGCATCCGGCGTAAAACTTTTGCCAAATCAAACAAGCGAATCAGACCTATGACTTCCATACCGGATCGGTCGAGGCCCAGGTTAACAACAACTGCTATCGGTGCTGTTGACCTACAGGGTGCCGGTAGAAATTGGGCTACTGTTGGTCGAAGAAGGAGAGAAGGAAAGTGTGATCGTAGGAAGAGAGAGGAGAGGAACGCCAAGAGCATAGCACTGAGAGTAGGGACATTGAATGTTGGAACTATGACAGGAAAAGGTAGAGAGTTGGTTGACATTATGCAGAGGAGAAAGGTAGACATACTGTGTGTTCAGGAAACCAGGTGGAAAGGTAGCAAGGCTAGAAGTTTAGGAGCACAGTACAAGTTGTTCTATCATGGTATAGATAGGAAGAGAAATGGTGTAGGAGTTACACTGATACCTCTACTTACGAATGTCTCTACTTATGAAATTTTCTACTTACAAAATTTCTCAGCAGGAAAATATTACCTCTACTTACGAAAGAAATTTCGACTTACGTAATGTAAATCACAGTATCGGCTGATACTGTGTTCGAATCTCCCACAGGTTCCTGAACACAACATTCTCATAGCTGCTCTGCCATTGGCTATTACCTATTATGTATCTTCCTGGCATCCCATTGGCTAAGAGGGATGCCACTCCGCCTCTGTGTGGAGCTAGATCGGTGCTTATGGAGTTTTCGGCATTCGGCACTCGACCCGTGAGGTAGTCTGATAGTTTTGCGCAAATACAATAACTTTTTGATTACGTATTCGCTATGGACCCCAAGAAAGTGATGGAGAAAAGACGAAAAGAAAAGATGAAGAAAAGAGTTTTTTCGTCCATACAAACAAAGCAAAAGATCATAGAAAAGCATAAGAAAGGGATGCCTTTGGTTAATCTCGCCAAAGAATATGGTCGAAGTACATCTACAATCGCCACGTTATGAAAACAAAAGGAAGTTTAAGGTGTTTAAGGCATTGCGTGGGTGGTTTGAGAAGTTCAAAAGGAGGACTGGAATTCACTCTGTTGTTCGGCATCGTGAGATAGGAGCGCATGAACCAAAGAGGGCAAAAAACAATGGGAACAGCTGTTAAAAAGTAAATGACCATGATTATTATTCTTTACTCTATTATTTGTTTTTTACGTTATGCGCAACTCTCATTTATTGTGTAATGATCCAATTGAAACATGTATTTGTTACATGTTTTGATGCATTTTTATGCTTTATAAAACATTTATGTCAGAATTTTTGTGGGCTTGGAACGGATTAGGGCATTTGCATGGAAAACGCGTCTCTACTTACGTAATTTTCTACTTACGAAATGTCTTCCGGAACAAATTAATTTCGTAAGTAGAGGTACCACTGTATGTTGAAGGAGGAGTTTGTTAGGAATTTCCTGGAGGTAAAAAGAGTGTCAGATAGAGTGATTAGTCTGAAACTAGAAATAGAATGCGTGATGTTCAATGTTGTTAGTGGGTATGCTCCACAGGTTCAGTGGCAGCCTGCTATCACGGACCTCCTCCAAGAGAGACTGAGGACCTGCTTTGTAACCCTTGCCATTAGGTGGTACAATGAGACTCTCAACAGGGGTCGAGGGGAGTGTCTAGGTCAGGAACCAGTGGATGAATGGGGGGTAGGAGATGGACTTGAGCTACACTTGTAGGTTTAATTGAGATGCAGTGTTCTCGTTTGCGTGCGTCCTTGCGTCTTTAACGCACATTTTTTGACAGGGACGCACGACCGTCAGACAGTGCATCCCTGGGACACAATCTTTAAATGCACTCCCAATCAACAAAAATATTCACAATTTTTCCATTTCTCCACTTAAATTTCAAAACCCAGAAATTGCCATTATGTTTTGATCTTGCACGAGAAACTTGCGCGATTACCTCGTCACGAGACTCACCTGCGTGATTCATTCATTCATCTTCTATACCGCTTCATCCGCCATTGTGGGTTGCAGGGAGCTGGAGCTTATCCCAGCTGTCTGAGGGCGAGAGGCGGGGGAAACTCTGGGCACAATGCTACACAAGCATTTTTATACTCAAACAGTTGTGATGTTAATCATAAAAATATTAAATTTAACAGTTAGTTTAGTTTTTATACTGTTCTATTGGCAAAACTAAATTCTTGCCTTTGCTTCTACCATATATTATGTTATTACTTTTTGGATACATAAATGTCATGTTGGGATGCAAAATTGTTCTTGAAGCGCATCCCAGGGATAATATACTTTCTAAAGGTAAAATTAAGCCTGTCACATGATTGTTTTGATGTGCCTGCTCATCATGTGGGCCTCCAGTCCATCCATCCATCCATCCTGATATCCATATCCAAGTCTTCCATTGAGAAGCTTGAAATGCCTTATTGAATATTTAGGTATTAAAGCATAGCAAGGGTTACCATACTAGTGTATTGACCAAATTTCTATTTATTTCCACCATTTTGTCCTCTACAGACAGTTTTTCTGCAAGACAATGCGATTGGTCAGATCCACCAACAGGACCTCACTCTGCTGAAACACCTGCACTATTTATACCTACAGGTAACAAACTCACGGACATATATGAACAAATTTACAGGTTGGATACAAAGAACCTTTGCTAACTTGATCCAGGTTTTTTTGTTTGTTTGTATGTTTTTCTGGGTTTTTTGATCCACGGACAAGAAATTCCTGGTCATAGCAAATATGGAAAAGTATGTTCTCGCTAGTTAAACTGGCACACTACCACTAAGACTGTACATGAAACACCACAATTTGTGAAACATTCTATTTTAATTAACCGCCACATCAGTTGTGGTGGTTAATGTCTTTTCTCTCTCAACCTTTTTGTAACTAGCTATTACTACTACAAGTTTGCAACTTAAAGTTCATTTACTCAAATGAATGTGCACTAAAAGAAAGAAAGAAAGAATAATATAATGTATGGTAGTGTGTGGTTCCAGTTCCCAGTTTCAGAACGCTGTTGAAGATAAATGAGAAATTGCAATTAGGTACCTCAAACCACTCCAGTTAATAAAATTACACTCCCTCTCCCTGGAGCCACAGTTGTGTTCCCGTTCTCTCTCTCTTGTTCTTTCTCTCTCTGTCTCTCTCTGTTGTTCTCTCTCTTTTCTCTCTCTCGCTCTCTGGCTCTCTCTTGTTCTCTTTCTCTCTCTCTCTCTGACACACGCACGCACACACACACACACACACACACACACACACACACACACACACACACACACACACACACACACACACACACACACACACACACACACACACACACACACACACAAAGCCCCTTAACATTCCTTACTTTAAAGTTCCCTCTGCAGAACCATATGAACCAGCTTTTCTGTCTTGGTATATGGATTTGGATAATTACACGTAGATTCAGAGCTACTATGTCGAGTTGCATGTGGTGTGCAGCATCGAAGAGAGTCCAGTGGCAGACTAAGGTAGGCTTGGGCTGAAGTGGAAGGGAGGCTGGAAATCACGTATCTAGAAAATGAGGAAGAATTTACGTATTTCTACTATAAAGGAGAACAATACAGAAAAGAGTTTGCTCAGACTTTGCTGAGGAGTTGATTGTTCAGCAGGGGCTAATCCTGCAGGGTTAATTGCTGGATGAAACTGTAGTGTTCCAGTTACCTGCACCAGGAGGATCTACTCAGCCTTTATATATAAGATTTGTACACATCCACAAAATAGAGGAAATCCGCTTCATGGATGAGACACCACTGTAGTAGGTGCAGTTACTTTGTCTTCTAAGTAGCAAGAAACTATTACACCATTAAATAAAGCCCAGGTTATTGTTGGTAAAAACCGTTCAGTAATTTTGTGTCGCTTCGACATACTATAATTAACCTCTGATGCTTGTGGCAATGCCTAATTTTTATGCACAGATGATGTAAGTATGCCTTACACAAAGCAGTGAACTGCTGGTTTGAGGAACACTATCACTCATAATTAGGTGAGTATAGAATATGGGAATATGGGTGTAATGAAACTCTTTTTGAGATATCTGAGCTGATTTAGCACTGTACCAGCAGAAGGTGGCACAAGATGGTTTTAACAAATTTGGAAACAATAATGTTGAAACAGAGGAAAATGGATTTACAGAGGCTGGCTAAACTCATTTTTGATGATATAACCCCAGATTTGCTAAAACCTGACATTGTTAGAACCAGCTGTTGGTAGGAATTAAATGCTAACCAAATTGAAAATGTCATATACTTTAACAGGATATGATTCAAACAGAAGAAGCAGCAGCACTAAATGACTAACAGCATTTTTTTAGTGTGAAAGACATATTAGGTGAAGAAGCTGCAGTTCCTGTCAAATATAAAGTGACAAGTAACAACATTTTGTTTATTCACCTTCATATGTTCTTCTTTCACCTCCAGAACAATACCATCTCAGCAGTGGAACCGGGGTCTTTCCACAACCAGGGCCAGTTGCTGGAGTTAGCTTTGAATGGTAACCGGATCCACCTGGTGACAGCTGATATATTTCAGGGACTCGAACATCTCCGTATTCTTTACTTAGCAGGAAATGACATCACACGCCTGCAGGACTATACATTTCGGGATTTACAGGTCAGACACGTTCTCTTCACATGATTTAGTTAAAGAAAAAATGTGTTACGAGGGAGCCGCTATTACGATATAGTGGACAAAAAATAGTTAATGTTAAAATAGTTATCTATGGGGGTGCACTGGCTCAGTTGGTAGAGCAGGTTATCCAATGACCGTAGGATTGGTGGTTCAATTCCCACTCCTGCCCAGCCACCTCGGAGCGTGAGCCGACAGTGGGGTGCGTCAGCCCACACCCAGAAGCGAGCAGTGCCGAGGGAAGCGCCCATGAGCAAGGTGCCACCCCCCCATAAGCTCCTCATTAAGGCTCACCACCAAGGAGCCGCCCACCACTCCTACTTCCCCCCACTGTATGCCCACAGGCCCCTTGTGTGTGTGTGTGTGTGTTACAGGGCCTGTAGACACCATATATGCATGAGACTAAAACTAAGGCCTTGTTCAGCCTAGTTGCCTATATCCGATTTTTAGCCCATCCAGATTGATGTTGCATATTACCTGTGTAGTCTGAACAGTCCCAATCGGATTTTTGCGGGACAGATTGAAACCACATTCGAGAGGTATTTTTTTGTCGGATAGGGACAGAGCCATCCGCAATCTGAATAGCTCCCAACACTCTGATCGGATATGGCAGACCGCGAAGTCATATTTGTGACGCGAGAGGGAGGCGCCAGAAGGAAGAGTGGCGATCATTACGGAGTGGTTAAATACGGAAAAAACTGTAAAAAACTGTGGTGAGACCAGCAATGTTGTTTGGTCTAGAGACAGTGTCACTGAGGAAAAGACAGGAGACAGAGCTGGAGGTAGCAGAGATGAAGATGCTGAGGTTCTCCTGGGAGTGACCAGGAAGGATAGGATCAGGAATGAGTACATCAGAGGGACAGCACGTGTTAGAGGTTTTGGAGATAAAGTCAGAGAGGCCAGACTGAGATGGTTTGGACATGTCCAGAGGAGAGATAGTGAATATATTGGCAGAAGGATAATGAGTTTTGAACTGCCAGGCAGGAGGCCTAGAGGAAGACCAAAGAGGAGGTTTATGGATGTAGTGAAAGAGGACATAAAGGTAGTTGGTGTGAGAGAAGAGGATGCAGAAGACAGGGTTAGATGGAGGCAAGAAGAAGAAGATACTATGCACAAGCCTGTAGGCATGCAGTTGAGGGGGAGGTAGAGTGGCAGGCAGCTCCTTCAAGGTGCGCCTCAATACTAAGATAGCTTATAAAGGCGATGGTGCCTTGCTCAAGGGCACCCCGGCAGTGCTCGGGAGGTAAACTGACCTCCCATTTTCAGCTCACACTTCAGGGTAGCTGAGCGGGAACGAGAATCAAACCGCCAATCCTGTGATCATTGGACAACCCACTCTACCAACTGAGCCACAGCCACCCTGCCGCCATGTTTGTCCGGCTTCCTCCTACCCCCCAAGTTAATTGGCTGTTCCCAAATTGACCGTAGTTTTGAATGTGTGAGTACGTATTTGCCATTGTATATGTGTGGCTCCGTGGTGCACCGACATGGCCTTTGGAGTGTACCCCGCCCCCAGTCGACTTGGATAGGCTCCAGCACCCATGACCCACAATAGTGGAAGATGCAAATTTAGAAGATGAATAAATGATTACTAGATGATAAATTTCTTTCATCCGCTTTCATTATCATTAATTTTAACTATTCAAGTCAAGCAATGTAAAAAACATATTCTTTGGAAATTGAGAGGCCCTTATTTTCAACACATACTTTAGTCAAAAACAAGAAACACGCACACACACACACACACACACACACACACACACACACACACACACACACACACACACACACACACACACACACATTCACATTACATATATTTTATTGTCGATGTTTCGTTTATATTAATGTTAACTTTCCACCAGGATAGCAGTTATTCATCACTATCTGTAACATATATGACATGTTCCCCTTCCTTCATAGCGCCTCCAGGAACTTCATCTGCAGCACAATAGTATAGAGATGTTAGCAGAACAGGCACTTGTTGGGTTGACTTCACTGGCTCTGCTTGACCTGAGCAGGAATAATCTTCACACCATTGGCCCTGAATCCCTGCGACCTCTGGTTAGCCTGCAGGTGCTGCGCATTACAGGTAAGACTGAAGTACTGACATACAGTACATGTTCATGGAAAGACACGAGAGAAAAACCTTGAGATAACTGACATTCATATTTGTTTTTCAAGCTTTAAACAAATTGCTTAAATTGAAAAACCAACGGATACTCTCCTCCATATCTGTGTATGATTCACTCTTGAAGCTTGTCAAGACGCTTGCCTCGGTCACATGACTACCTTCTTAAAAAGGCTGCTCCAGCCAGTAATACAGATTACCGCTAAATTGAAACTCCAAGGGTAGCAAAAAGAACAAAAAACAAATGTTGTTGCAATGTTACAAGGACGGTAATAAAACTGCATACATATTTTTAATTCATATTTATTATTATATTTAGAAAAAACAGTTTTTGTGCTGAATGGAAAGGGCTGTCAGTGAAAATATTGCCTGACGTGAAACCGGTCCATGGCACAAAAAAAGGGTTGGGGACAATTGCACTAACAGACAGGGGAGACAGAATCCCACCGACAGACAAAGGCAGACACACACACACCAAATACACAAAGGGAGAGAGACACAGACCAGCAGGCAGTGGGAGAGAGACTGTTCAAGCAGACATCTTGTTTTGAGACTGGAGCTGTTTCTAACTTGCTTCGGCCATGACCACACGTAGCCGGTTATATTTTTCTCTGACAAAAAATTGTGTCTCTGTCCACATGTAACCGCATAAGTATGTTGATCAAAATGTTTATAGGCATTGCAAGCCTGTAACAACTCCGACAACAACAGAAGCAAGGACTGGGACATGTGAAAATTCTCCCGCCATTCCTCCTGGAGGACGACTTTCATGTCAATGTTCTCCCACCAGCAGGCTGTGCGAGCCTGTCTGATCCAGAACTGATGTTTGCGTCTTCGGCGAGGAACACGAATGAGTAAATGAATAAATGAAGTTTCTTGTCATTGTACATTGTACATAAAAACAGGGTTCCATTGACAACAAGATTAGCACTATCCCTCCAGGTGCATTAGTAACAAAAGGAAAACAACAAAAATAGAGATGGACCAAATAATATTAATATATGAATTATACAAACAATATACAAACTTTATGACTCCAATTAAAAAAAAACCCAAAAGCAAATATTCAAGGGTTACATATGTTTAACATGTCTTAGACGTGAAACATTTATCTATCAGAAAATAGAAAACCGTCTCTGCTCAATGTCAACCAGCAGTACTTGGTCTTCAGCAACAAGATGGCTAAAAACGACTGGAGAATTGTTGACACCAACACGGTTTTAACAACCTCCATTTTGTTTGTAGGAAGTCACAGCAGTTTTCGTTGCGGGCAGGATGTATCAAGACTGAAAGCTCCTGCTACAGTCGTCCACACACAAAAGCATACCCGGTCTTTTCAAAAATCTTTACTTTGGCCATCATTTTTGTGACAGATATATGTGTTGTCGTGTGGACAACAGGCCTAACCATAAGAAAATATATTAGTTTGTAAAAATACCCGACTACGTGTGAACATGGCTTTCGTCCTCTTGTCCTCATGCAGTTGGGACATGTCAGGGAAATTCTTCCTGCTTAATGAGAGTTCTGTGAAGTTCTGTTCTGTGAAGTTCTGTGAAGAATTATAAGTTACGGACACATTGTGATCAGTCATTTCTCTTTAATACATACCAGTATGGGGTGCAGAGCACTTTGAGAATGATGCTGACAATTGTTACAGTATTTGATCTTTTAAACCTGTTTCAAGCCCATCCCAAAAACAGATTTACATTTTATAGCATACAGATATTTAACCCCTGGTTTCCCAGACTTCCTGGCATTGCACTCCTGTCTGCATTCTTGATAGGAACCCCAATAATACTGTAACAGGGCAGCAAGATGGCACAGTGGATAGCACTATTGCAGCAAGAAGGTCCAGGGTTTGATTCCACCTGGGGCTTTTCTATACCGAGTTTGCATGTTGTCTTTGGGCTCCCCGGCTTCCTCCAACCTCCAGAAATATGCAAAATTTGGTAGATTGGTGACTATACATTATCCGTAAGTGTGACTATGAGCTTGGGTGTGCCTTCAGTGTGGCTTGTGATGAGCTGGTATCTCGTCTGGGGTGTACCCGCCTGTAGTCTGCTTGGACAGTACCCATCAGATTTGTGACCCACAAGGTGGATACGCAGCTGTAGACAAGATGATTACAACGATGGATGGATGGATGTGTCACGGGGTCGAACACGACTGGTAGAGGGAACCCAAAAGCACGACAGAGTGGCAGGTGGGTCTAGTCTCAAAAAGGGTTTAATTGTACAGGTAGGGTTCAGGTTCCAAGTAATCAGTCCAACAGGAAGAGGTATCCAATAAACGACAGGCGAAACGAGAGTCCAGAATCAGGCAGGGTCAGGCACAGAGCAATCAACAAATGGCAGACAGATCAGACGAGAAGCAGGCAACAGGGTGGGTCAAGAAATCACACGGGATTCAAACATGGTCAAAATCAGGTAGGATACATAGGCTGGAGAGTCAGGGCGGACATTAAACAATCTGGCAGAGAGCAGAAGGCTGAGCTGGCATTTGAAGGGTGGAGGTAGATTGGGGAGTGGCTGTTGGTGTGTGGAGAGAAGGCAGATGACTGGAATGAGCTGATTGTAAATGAGGGCAGAATCTGAAATGACATGATATATTAGTAAGAAAGAAAACGGAAACTATTGAACCCGAGATGTGACTGGATGGATGGATGGATGGATGGATGGATGGATGGATGGATTGATGGATGGATGGATGGATGGATGGATCTTTTGAGTCAGAGTCTCACTGTGCACACAACTTTACTGACTGTCCCACTGTCTTCTCTGAGTGAAGAAATGTTGTCTTTGTTGCTTGAGAATTGTTCTTATATATGAAAGAAGTGCTGAAATTTAAATCCTGTATAACAATACTGAGTACTTTATAGTACTTTTCCTCCTTATGGTTCATGGGGGTTGCTGAAAAGTATCTCAGGTGGCTATGGGCGAGAGCGGGGTACGCCCCAGTGCGCAGGTGTTGCCATTACAGTGCACGGACACACACACACACACACACACACACACACACACACACACACACACACACACACACACACACACACACACACACACACACACACACATCTACAATTAATTTGAATTACAGTTATCCATCCATCCATTTTCTTGTGGCTAAGATGACCGTAATCATCTCGTCTACAGTCGCTTCATTATCTTTGCGGATCACGGGGTTTGCTGGAGGTTATCCCAGTTGACTGCGGGCGAAAGGCAGGTTACACCCTAGACGCTTCGCCAGTACATTGCGGAGCCACATGATAGATAAACAATCACTCACGCACACCCACACCTACGGGCAATTTAGATTTATCAATTCACCCAAGCTGCAAGTTTTTGGAGGCAGGAGAAAGCTGAAGAACCTTAAGAGAACCCATGCGGATCTGGACCTGTTTTAATAATTCAGTACTTAGTTATTAAATAGCTTACTGTCTGTATCCAAAACAAATTTTCCCACAGGGGCCCAAGAGATCAAGTAAAATATAAATAGTAGGTTTTAGTCAGCTTTCAGGTGTGAGAGAAGAGGATTCAAAGGACAGGGCTAGATGGAGGAAATTGATTCGCTGTGGCGACTCCTGAAGGGAAAAGCCGAAAGGAAAGAAGAAGAAGTCAGCTTTCAGGTCATGAGTGGTTATAGTTGCATTCCACAACTTTTACCCAACATCCTAACTTGTTTGATATGTTTTTGCTGGTATCACAATAAACGTATTTTAAAAAACAAAACAAAGTTTTACACATATTATCTTTGAACTGTTTTTAAATACATAACTTAAGTGATTTATAGTTTTCACAGTTTTTCTACCTTCATTTACTCCACTCAGGATACAGTCTGTCAATACACTGAACTGCCTCCCTCTGACCACTATTGATAGCTAGAGGCTTGATTTAGCATTAAGGGGTTCTATACTAATATCCTGCCATCTACTGTAGACAATCCATGGCGTTGTGACTGTGCTCTCCTTTGGCTGAGGAGCTGGATTGATGAGGAGGGCCAGCGACTACTAAGCTCTGCAGAACGTCGCCTAGTCTGCACCGAACCGCCTCGCCTATCCCACCTAAGCCTTGTGGAGGTCCCACTAAATAGCCTTGTTTGTATTCCTCCACTGGTGCAGCTGGAACATAGGAGGTTAGCTGTGCACCTCGGAGAGAGCTTGAGGGTGTCATGCCATGCTTCTGGTTACCCCCGGCCACAGGTAGGAACACCTGTCATGTGAACATCTAATGGTACTGCAAAATGCTGAAGAGGTGCATGAGGATGTTTCAGATGTCCTGAAGTTAAATACAAGTAGGACCCAATATTGACTTATTTCACCGGTTTACACACAAAATGGTGAACGGGTCACTTCTGGACACACCAACAAACAAATTATGAATACTAACTTGAGCTTAAATATATGGCTTACAATTACATTAGTGAACTTTGATTTGGGCTCAGCTAGTTTGATTGAGCAATTTTTTTTTCCTGAAATGCTTCCAGTGTCCTCAAGAACTGTCATCACCTTCTGTTTTGTTCTTCAATGTAATTTTTTTTTACAGAATGCTTATTTAACAAAGCATTGTATTTACTATCTCCTCCACCGTGAAATAGCTAAATCTATTAATGTCTTTTGGTGTCACTTCACTGGGGCCTCATTAAAATGACTCGAATGTAAAGTCAGATAAAAGTTTCAATTATTTTCCAACAAGGAGAGTCGAGGAGAAGATGATAATTGGATGACACCTTGGGCTTTCTGAGATTGAGACTGGGCTTGCTGTCTGGGATGGCGCAGACAAGCAATAATGTCAATGCGAAGGGGGGAAACAGATACCCAAACCAGAGAAATCAATCAGGAATACGGGAAAGGGGGAAGGGAACTGTGAGGGAAGATTTACAAAAAAACAAAACAAAACAGGAGAGAGTCAACTGATCAGATCATATTTTAATCAGATATAGTTTAGACTTTTTAAATCTCTCTCTAAACATTTTTTTTTCATGCAAGCAGCTATTTGGTCTAACCCTAAACCCATGGTTCAACAGTTAATTTCATGTTGCTGTGAGGCAAATGTATCTATTGTTTACGCGATGACAATATAACCTTAATGTCTTTGCAGGTGACATGGAAAAAGGCATCACAGGGTAAAGTGATGCTTTCTCCCAGAAGCCTTGTGCAAGAGTTTGGTTCTGGAGCAACAGGAAGAGTAGAGGAGCCCTCAGAAGAAGGGAAAGTTAGTGTGCAGAAGACTGCAGGCGAGCGCTTTGACCCGGACACTGGAAGTGGAATGTTATTTCTTAGTAATGTGACTGTGGCTCATGCTGGATTTTATGAATGTGAGGCCTGGAATGCAGGGGGTATAGCCAGGGTGACCTTTCAGCTTGCCATAAACTCATCCACTTCCTCTTCTTCCTCCTCTATTTGGGCCTCATGGTCTCAGGCATCCTCACCATACTCTCCCATCTTGCCCAAAATAAGGAGCCATGGCTCTGCTTTGGGCTCAGATGTGAGCCGGGAGCCCCTGTATGCTCTGGGCAGCATGGCTTTCAGTGCTCTGGGAGCTGCTACTCAGACAGCCATTGCTGTAGGCATCTCTCTACTTGCTCTGACTGCTCTGCTGCTGGTCGCAATGATCTACAGCCGACACCACCAACCTGAGAAGGAAGCTAATGGAACTGAGAAGGTGCGTCTTGTTTCCACATAGTTTTGTCTGTGAATCATCTGCAGCAACTTTGATTCTGACTGGATGAAGTGGTTAGGAAAATGAATGAATGAATGAATGAATGAATGAACGAATGAATGAATGGACCATTGATCTGATACTTTGTGTTTGTAAAACTAGTCAGAGTATATGACAAACTGTAGGTTCGCTATGAATTTGGACAGACTTTATGAACTGTGTGCTACAGTAAGTATATACTGATCAACCGTAACACTTAAATTAACCTTTCTTATATTGTGCAAGCCCTCTTTTACCTATGAAGCAGTTAGTTGTAGAGGTATAGATTTGGCTGGACCTCCGAAGTGGTCTGTGCTGTGGTATTTGGCACAGAGATGTTCGCAGCAGAACTGAAGGTGACTTGCTTGTCCAGAAAATACTACACATCCCTGATTGGATTGAGATCTGGTATTGACAGGTGCCATGGTAACAAAATAAGGAAACGTCAGTGGCAATAATCTTGTGGCTAATCAGGGACAAACAAGCCTACATATTCATGAATGCAAATACAGCTTCATTTTATGAGTCATATCATCATGTTTCATAAAGGAAGAGAAACTATCATAGTTAACATATCACATGGCTGAATTTGAAAACAGCAGATGAGACACACAGTCACTTCTTCTTCCATGTTCTTACGCTTCTTTTTATGTTATGTGTATTTATGTAATTATGTAACGTCTTTTAGTCTGTACCAGCTACTGTTATGTGTATTTATGTATTTTTTGAGAGCAGATGATCTTCTAATCACACTAATGGCACCTGTCAATACATTTCCATCCCTATTCTTAATCACCCTAACCTGCTGCACATCCTTCCCATCTCTGTCTCTCTGTCTTGCTGACCTGTATAGAGGAGACCATACCGGCAGCACTACCTGGAGGCCAGAACACAGTTCAGTACGCCAGACTGATGGAAGTTGAAAAAGGAAGAGTGTTGCTTCACTTTTAGGGAGGAGTTAAGACAGGCTTTGGGTGGTCAGGAGGGGCTTCCAGATGACTGGACAACTACAGCTAATGTGATCAGGGAGACAGGTAGGAGAGTATTTGGTGTATCATCTGGAAGGAACATAGATAAAGAGACTTGGTGGTGGAATGAGGAGGTACAGGAGGATGCGGATAGAGAAGTCCAGAGGGAACTGTATTGTGTTTTTGTAGATCTGAAGAAAGCGTATGACAGGGTGCCCAGAGAGGAACTGTGGTATTGTATGAGGAAGTCTGGAGCGGCAGAGAAATATGTTAGAGCGGTGCAGGACATGTATGAGGACTGTAAGACAGTGGTGAGGTGTGCTGTAGGTGTGACAGAGGAGTTCAAGGTGGAGGTGGGACTACATCAGGGATCAGCTCTGAGCCCCTTCTTGTTCGCTATGGTGATGGACAGGCTGACAGACGAGGTTAGACAGGAATCTCCATGGACTATGATGTTTGCAGATGACATTGTGATCTGTAGTGAGAGCAGGGAACAGGTGGAGGAGAAGCTAGAGAGGTGGAGTTTTGTCCTGGAAAGGAGAGGAATGAAGGTTAGCCGCAGTAAGACAGAGTACATGTGTGTGAATGATAGGAACCCAATGGAAGAGTGAGGTTACAGGGAGAAGAGATCAAGAAGGTGGAGGATTTTAAGTACTTAGGGTCAACAGTCCAGAGCAATGGAGAGTGTGGAAAAGAGGTGAAGAAGCGTGTCCAGGCAGGATGGAACGGGTGGAGGAAAGTGTCAGGTGTGATGTGTGATAGAAGAGTTTCAGTTAGTGGAAGAGTGAGGTTACAGGGAGAAGAGATCAACAGTTCTGGTCACTGAATTACTCAGAACGGACTGCAGTTGGAGCAATGCAGAAAGTTTTATGTAGAAATGAAGCATTCTGAGGTTACTTGAGGTGAAAATTATCTTATTTTTTAACTCTTATACTATGGTAGTATGACTGACTCAAGGAGGCCATGGTATTGGTGCTGAAGTGTACCACAACTTGAAAAATGTCATCAAGGAGAAAGGTGGCAAAGATGCCGCTAATGTTGGAGATGAAGGAGGTTTTTCCTCCAACATCCTGGAGGACAAAAAAAATTCCGCAGCTGCAGAGCTTTCTCTGGAGCAGCTCTTGTCAGCACAGCAAGGACAGCAAATATTTAAACTACAGTAATCCCTCCCTTATTCGTGCTTCAAGATGTACTGCTTCACTACCTCACAGTTTTTTTGTAGGTAATCACTTGATACCATACGCGCGTGCTATTGGCTGACAGCATCCGGAAGTGCACTGCGTTCCGAGAGTCATGGAATGCAGCGCACATCCGTGTGTTAAAGACACTCTGAAAAGCGCTTTAAACGATCTATCAGTGTCGGAAAAGGTTATACAGATGGAAGGTGGTTTATAAACATGTAAATTGCCATAAATAATTAAACGCATTAACCGCGAGTAACAAGGGATTATTGTATCACCAAAATCATGAGTCAGAAAAGCCAAGGCATCTATTAAAAATAATTAAAGTGATGATGATGATAATGATAATGACGATGATGACATCATTATCATCAACAATAATATTAATAATATGCTTGAGCTCACGTGTTTAGGCAACAAATTTATACGACACAAAAGCCTATCAGTATTGAGATGCTCCACACATCTCACATTCATGTTAGCATTGGCCTCAGCTGGGTAAATGATTAAAATATAATGCAAATCAACTGCTGTTTGTCACTCAACATAATTTCTGTTGCCAGCAAGTGGGACTGTCATTGTAATAGCTGTAAGCATGTCAGTATTTTCCTGGTGAGAGTGTCCGTTCCAGATTGGACTCTTATCATTGGAGTTATAACAACTTCCTGTTCATGGCATTTGTAAAGATGTTACATTGACATTGGCATGTCTTTTGAGCTATAAAAAAAAAAAATTCACGCAAATCCAAAAAAAAATTTTTTTATAGATCAGTTGATTTATTTGAACTTTCTAATATATGCCAAAACATATACTTTAGCTGAAACAGCCCACCCTACATCTTTGCTAGAAAACTCAAAAGCATCACAATGAGGTGTCACCAACTTCTTATAGCTGTTTTCACACACATAAAGTGACCAGATCTTGTGTGACCGGGTGCTTGTTCTCTAATTCAGTGGTCCCCAACCACCGTACCGCGGACCGGTACCGGTCTGTGGGTCATTTGGTAACGGGCCGCACAGAAAGAAAAAATAATTTACATTACTTCCGTATAATTTATTTCAGAGTCTGAAAGATGTTTTGTTTTGAAAAATTACCCGATTCTCTGTTACATTCGTCTACATCAGTGTTCCCCAACCACTGGGTTGGGGGACAGTAGGTACAGAACGTTTGGCGTTCTTTATTGATTACCAGTCTAAAGATGTTTTATTTTGAAAAGTGACGTCTTTGCAGAATGACGCACAGATGAATGCATGTGTCTGTTTCGCTTGACAGATTTCGGTCAAGTAACAGGTTACCCCGTTACCCCTAAATTAAGCGCCCACAACTGCGCCAGTGTTCTCAATTAAAGTCAAGGCAGATTATCCTGAGATCATCCCAAAAGTATCGAAAAACGTATTTCCATTTCCAACCTCCTGTCTTAGTGAATCCGAATTTTCTGCAGTGGCCGTAAAGAGAACCAAACTGCGGAGTAGATCGGACGTCTGGAACACACTTCAGGTGTCATTGTCTCCCGTTACCCCTAGATCAGCGGTCCCCAACCACTAATTCTCATTACTGTAATTATTATTATTTGACTGACTTGATCACCCTTCTATGCACTGATTGTAAGTCGCCATAAGAGCCACTGCCTGGGGCGGCAGTGGCTCAGTGGTAAATCGGGCTGTAGAGCGGGTTGTCCAATGTTCCTAAGATCGGCGGTTCGATCCCCACTCCCGCCCCAAAAAACACCCAGAGGTGAGCTGACAGTGGAAGGTGTAAGCTCACCCCTGGAGCACTACTGAGGTGCCCTTGAGCAAGGGACAGTCGAAAGGACAGTCAGAAAATGCATAAATGAATGAATGATTGAATGAATGAATGTATGAATGCTCTATCAATAGACTGAAAGTACCAAAAACAACAATTTCAGAACCACGTGCTATTGAAATTTAGTTAAATTAGCCACAGGTTATTTGTAACTTTGCTACAGACATGTAATTTCATCTGTTTACAGCACACTAATGACATGTTAAAGATTTGTCTTTCTTGTGTATCATTGTGCCCTGATATGATGAATTTTAACCTACAGGAGGATAACATCCTGTATGTGAACGACTATTCAGATGGACCCATGACCTTTGCCCAGCTAGAGGAGTACCGCGATGAGCATGGCCATGAGATGTATGTCCTGAACCGGTCCAAGCCAGTGCTGCGTCCTGCTCCACCCACAGCTGTTTCCACCACTAACCTGGGTTGTCCCAGTCCATCTGAGATCTCTAGCCCCACTCACTCATCAGGGCAGGGCCAGACCATGAGTCCCAGTCTGGTTCCCAACAAACAAGAGCAACAGGAGGGTGACATACCAACCATGAGGAGAATGACGGGGGAGGGAGGGGAGGCATCACCTGTGATGACATCAGAGGCTGAAGGCTTGTTCCTTAATCATACAGGCTTGTTCATGGACTCACAAATTGCCTATGAGATCCACTGCTGAAGGGGCCCCTGCACCCTTGAGACTTCGTGTTTATGAAGCCAGTTTATAGTCACCATGTTACCAGAAGAAAGCCAGGATGTGAATATTCATCTTTAAGACTCATTTCCTCTGGATTCAGATATTTACATACCCGACAGAGCTCATGGTCTATTTTTTAGATCAATATAATTGAGACTTTTATAAGTGGACATCAGTGGTGAGGAGGTGACAGAGTATAGACAGCCCTTCAAATGAGCTGTCCTACACAATATTAACTGGACGATGATATGTAATGAGCTGCATACATCAAACGAATGTCTGACTCAGCATTTCTCTGACCCTTCCCCCATCTGTGTAGGATTCAGAGACTTGATGCTTGTTCCTACAGTAGCAGCAAGTGCTGCAACACATTATTATTAGAATCACATATTTTGTTCCCCACTAAAATTGAATAATAATGGTTGTCATTGTTTGTCTTTTGGTAACAGGTATGGTCTATAGGTTGAAAATTCAGTGAAATCCTAAGTATATATTTGGGAGACCCTAAAAGTGTAACCAATAGTTTCTTCAGTTAGCAAATGTTTAGGAATATTGTTTTTGGACTTTTGGTCTGATCTAGCAATTTCCATTTTGATTTGATCACATGAACCTATGACTAAAGATGGTGGTTAATCTACGTCAGTACACAATGAGTTTCTCTGGTCACAAGGGTATCTGTGTCCGTGGAACATTTTATAGTTAAATAAGTTCTACAGGATAATCTTGTATTCTTCTTTTCCTTTTGGCTTTTCCCTTCAGGGGTCGCCACAGCGAGTCAGTTGCCTCTATCTAACCCTGTCTTCTGCATCCTCTTCTTTCACACCAACTACCTTCATGTGCTCTTTCACTACATCCATAAACCTCCTCCTGCCTGGCAGTTCAAAACTCAGCATCCTTCTACCAATATATTCACTATCTCTCCTCTGGACATGTCCAAACCATCTCAGTCTGGCCTCTCTGAATTTATCCCCAAAATCTCTAACATGTCCTCTGATGTACTCATTCCTGATCCTATCCTTCCTGGTCACTCCCAGAGAGAACCTCAGCATCTTCATCTCTGCTACCTCCAGCTCTGTCTTCTGTCTTTTCCTCAGTGACACTGTCTCTAGACCAAACAACATTGCTGGTCTCACCACAGTTATTCAATCAAAAATAATAATTAATAATGCTATGTATATTCCTCTGTTCAAAATTGGGGTTTTTAGTGGCTGCCAGACCAAATCAGTTTCTAACAGGAGGTTAATATTCATATAGTGCCACTAGCATGATTGCTGGATGAGAAGCTGTTACAACTGACTGCATGTTGATGTGTAGCAGCCAGTTATACATACTTAATGTGGTACATACAGTATGAGCTTAATTGCTCTGTTAAATAACAGCTTCTATTGCTGACAGCTATAGTTCCCTTTAATCACTCCTTAATTAGCTGTAGCTTAATATCACTATTTTTTTCATTTCTAATTCATTAAATTCCCTTTTTTGATTATGACCCCAGAATTTTAACTTGCACGATGCTCTTGACAAGTTTGTCCTCTCAAGAATTCATTGCTTTTCAGAGTCCAATTAAAGGTGGAAATCATGAAGTATTATGGTGTCTTTCAGATGTTTGTCCTTTACCCCTAGGTTTCTAAATCCAAACATGTGAGCATTCACATGAGGTCACTAATAAAAGTGCTGTTACACACTGGCAGCATGTCCGCAGTGTTCCACGCCTCTTATCCATAGTCTGCTGGGATGGGCTCCAGCAACCCCCTTGACCCGCGAAGCAGAAGAAGCAGAAGATGAATGAATGAATGAATAATATAAATGATTGACTAAAGAAGGTTCTAGCCTTAGAGATAGGGTTCAACATTCAAAGGATACTGAAAGTGGAACTGCTTCATTTTCATGTGAAAAAGAGACCAGCTGTGTCAGTTTGGGCATCCGAATGATATCTCCTGGAATGGCATGTGGCACGAAAACATCTCAGGTGCCCTATGGGAGTGCTGGAAAATTTGTCTACCCTGCCACCAGGTGCTACCAAATGAGGCCCAACCCCAGAATTGGTGCCAGTGTGTAACCCCGGTTGCGCCATATCGCAGTCTTTGTTTTTATTGTACTCAAAGGGACTTTTGAACTGTTTTTAGTTTTGCTCATCAACCAGGACCTGTTTCCAACTGGAGTCCCTCACAGAAGAATAAATCCCCCAATGCCTTGGCTTTGAGGACCATTCTTGCACTCAAACGGGTGAATGGCAGTAGCTCAGGTTATGTTATCATATACAGTATATGCATTTATATGTTATGTTATCATATATACACTGCTCAAATAATAAAGGGAACTCTTTAACAACACAATGTAACCCCAAGTTAACCACACTTCTGTGAAATCGAACTGTCCACTTAGAAAATAACACTGATTGGCAGTCAATTTCACATGCTGTTGTGCAAATGGAATAGACAACAGGTAAAAATTATAGGCAATTGCCAAGACACACTCAATAAAGGAGTGGTTCTGCAGGTGGTGACCACAGACCACTTCTCATTTCCAATGCTTTCTGGCAGATGCTTTGGTAACTTTTGAAACGGCGGCATATGAAACCATACTGCTGCTCACAAATGCTCACTTCTGCCCTTAGTCTAGCTTCCACTACTCTTTCCCATAACTTCATTGTATGGCTCATCAGCTTTATTCCTCTGTAGTTGCCACATTCTGCACGTCTCCCTTGTTCTTAAAAATGGGCACCAGCAAACTTCTCCATTCCTCAGGCATCTTCTCACTATCTACGGTCCAACCCAGTCAGAAACTCTACTGCCACCTCTCCTAGACACTTGCAAACCTTTACAGGTATACCATCAGGACCGACTGCCTTTCCACTCTTCATCCTCTTCAGTGCCCTCCTCACTTCATCCTGACAAATCTTTGCTACTTCCTGGTCCACAACAGTCACCTCTTCTAGCCTTTGTTCTCTCTCATTTTCCACATTCATCAACTCTTCAAAGTATTCTTTCCATCTTCCCATCACACTACTGGCCCCTGTCAATAGACTTCCATCGCTATCCTTAATCACCTTAACCTGGTGCACGTCCCTCCCATCTCTGTCTCTCTGTCTTGCCAACCGGTATACATAAGTCTCTATGTCCTTACTGTCCAACCTAGCATACAAGTCATCATAAGCCCCTTGTTTGCCCTTTGTTATCTCTACTTTCACCTTACGCTGCATCTCCCTGTACTCCTGTCTACTTTCCTCAGTCCTCTCAGTGTGGCACTTCTTCTTAGCTAACCTCTTTCTCTGTATACACTCCTGTACCTCCTCATTCCACCACCAAGTCTCCTTATCTATTTTCCTTCCAGATGACACAGCAAGTACTCTCCTACCTGTCTCCCTGATCACATTAGCTGTAGTTGTCCAGTCATGTGGAAGCACCTCCTGACCACCCAGCGTCTGTCTTTACTCCTTCCTAAAAGTCCTGCAACACTCTTCCTTTTTCAGCTTCCACCATTTCGTACTCTGCTCTGCCTTTGCCCTCTTCATCTTCCTCATCACCAGAGTCATCCTACATACCACCATCCAATGCCGTTTGGCTACACTCTCACCTACCGCTACTTTGCAGTCACTGATCTCCTTCAGATTACACCGTCTACACAAGATGTAGTCTACCTGTGTGCTCCTACTACCATTCTTATAGGTCATCCTATGTTCCCACCTCTTCTGGAAGAAAGTATTCACTAAAGCCATTTCCGTCCTTTTTGCAAAGTCAACTACCATCTGTCCTTCTGCGTTCCTCTCCTGGATATCAAACCTGCCCATCACCTCCTCATCACCTGTTTCCTGCACCAACATGTCCATTGAAGTCTGCACCAATGACAACTCCCTCACTTCTAGGTATGCTCTGCATCACTTCGTCAAAGTCCAACCAGAATTTCTCCTTCTCTTCCAGCTCACATCCTACCTGTGGAGCATACCTTCTAACAACATTGAACATCACACCTTCTATTTCTAGCTTCAGACTCATCACTCTATCTGACACTCTTTTTACCTACAGGACATTCCTAACAAATTCCTCCTTCAAGATAACTCACTCCATTTCTCTTCCTATCTACACCATGATAGAACAACTTGAACCCTGCTCCTAAACTTCTAGCCTTGCTACCTTTCCACCTGGTCTCCTGGACACACAGTATGTCTACCTTCCTCCTCTGCATCATGTCAACCAACTCTTTACCTTTTCCTATCATAGTTCCAACATTCAATGTCCCTACTCTCAGTCCTATATTCTTGGCGTTCCTCTTCTCTCTCTTCCTATGAACACACTTTCCTCCTTTCCTTCCTCGTCCAACAGTAGTCCAATTTCCACCGGCACCCTGTTGGTCAACAGCACCGCTGGCGGTCGTTGCTAACCCAGGCCTCGACCGATCCGGTATGGAAGTCATAGTTTTGATTCGAATGTTTGATTTGGCAAAAGTTTTACGCCGGATGCACTTCCTGACGCAACCCTCTGTATTTATCCGGGCTTGGGACCAGCACAATAAGACCCTGGCTTATGTCCTCTTGCGGCTACATATTATATACAGTATATATATATATATATATATATGTATATATGTATATATATATATATATATATATATATATATATATATATATATATATATATATATATATATATATATATATATATACACTGAAGAAAAAATATATATACTGTACACACACACACACATATATATATATGTGAACAGTATATATATTTTTCAGTATATATATATATATATATATATATATATATATATATATATATATATATATATATATATATATATACAGTATACATATATACACACGTACACACCAACAATTTGGAAATATGTTTCCATGCAGCTGTGATAAGTAATCCCTTTTCAATAAAAGTGTCATAAAACTGCTTGCCATCTGTTTATTTGAGTATTGACTTAATAATTGATTTAGCAGCCCTGTAATCTGACTAAACTAGCGGTGTAGGTGATTAGATAATGTGAACCTTTACTGTGGTTTTTTTTTCTTCAGTATATAATAAAGAGACAACGTTTCTTTGGACATACCAGCTTGAGTCATGACAATCTGGTTGACCATTCTTTTCCTGAGCCTGGGCTTGGTAAGAACACATCTTTGCTTTCAATGTGTCATGTCATTCTTTAGAAAATTATGGCATAAATGTCACCATTGATTATTAATGTGCTTTGCCAATTCATCTATTAGGCCGCAGCTAAGCTAACGGGTGAAACAGGTGCGTCAAGTATTTTTTTGGTCTAAATATATTTAAATTATATCCTTCCTGTATTCTTCATACACCCCTTAAGATGTCCTGTTTACTACCTCAGTGTTTTTCACTTGTTGAGGTGTCAGCATTATGAACACCAACACAAAACAAAACAAACAAACAAACAAACAAACAAAAACACTGCCTTGCTGCCACTCAGAAATACTTCAAAACAGAGTTAGCATTTATTTGTAGAAATAGAGATTTGATCATAATTCAGTTAGTGTGATTATTTTAAATCTTGTGTAAATGGCCGTTTATTATTATTTCTACACCTGCAGAAACCGATGTTGATGAGGGGCATGACTGGGACATCTTTAACATTAATGAAGGTTTATGGACTTATTATATTGTCATTATATTGCTGTTTTTTGTCAATGTTACTTTATCAACTAATACAATCTTGTCTTGCAGCGGCAGGATTGGACCTGCTGGAGGGAGATATCCAACAGGATGAAGTAAGCATGTGTGCACAGACACAAAGACACCAAGGGTGACACAAAGCTATTAGCCCTTGCAATCTGCATGTTCAGAATACATGTGCCTCAATTTTATCTGTATAAAGATGGTTTTACAAATGGTCAGATTGGAGGCCATCAGAAATTACCTTTGAAAAGGCGCTTTGATCCATGCATGGAATTCTCCTGTCTCCAAACTGTTCAACATTTGCTTTGAAATTTGACAGAGCATGCGGTGAATGAGTTGTGAATAGCTTGATGTGTCTGAAGCCTGGTAATATTGCTTTTAGCTTCCCAACTCAAACAGTTTTTATATGAGACTGTATCAACTCTGTTCCATGTTCTTATAGTTATATTTCTTCACTGGTTCATATTTTAGTTCCCGTAACAAAAAAAAATTTAGGGACAAATTAATTTGTCTGGAATCCTGACCTCAAGGTTTGGAGTGTTAACTAGTGCAAGGGTGTTTCCAACATCAATTTTTGTATCAAATATGATTGAAAGTTGCGTTGCTGCCTCTTCCGAAAGATTAGCTAAGTGGGTCAGTTTGTGCTCCATTTCTCTTTGACCTCCTTTTTATTGTGATTGCATGCTGTTGGGTAAAAACAACTAGGTTTTGATAAGTATTTACAAAAGAGATATCCTGTAGTTAACGGTTGTCAAATCACACAACTCACAGGAACAACACTCAAAGCTAAGAACTAAAATAACGTGTCATTCTTGACAGCACGTTATCTTTTCATTCACACATCAGTAATATGACCAGGTCTGCCTACTTCCACCTACGAAATATCCCTCACTCCCCGTACTGCCGCCATCCTCATCAACAGTTTTGTCACTTCTCATCTGGATTACTGCAATTCTCTCCTCTTTGGTCTCCCTCACAAATGTCTCCACAATCTACAACTGGTCCAGAACTCAGCTGGCAGCATCATAACTCAAACTCCCTTGATTCACCACAACACTCCTGTCCTTCCGGTCCAGTTCTGCATTCAATTTAAAATCCTCCTGCTAACTTTCAAAGCCATCCACAACCTCGTTCCTCCATGTTTGTCTGATCTCCTCAATGTCACCACTCCCTCCTGCTCCCTCAGATTCTCATTCTCCTTACACCTGTCTGTCCCCTCCGCCTGTCTCATGGTAGTCAGACGGGTGGGGAGGGACAAGTTTCAGTCGCTCTGCTCCCAGTTTATGGAATTCATTTCCAACGATCACTCCCCCACTTCGAATCACAACTCAAAACACATCTGTTTAAGACTGCCTATTCGTGCTGACGCCTATTGCTCTTTTATTGATTTTATCTATTTTTTATTGTTGATTTTTTTAATGGACTGTGTATTTCTGTACAGTGTCCATGAGTAACAAGAAAGGCCCCTTCAAATAAAATTTGTTATAATTATTATAAGGGAGTACACAAATATCTCTGCACCTGGAATGGGCCGTGTCACAACACCTTTCATATGAATGTTTTGAGGATGTTTGGGGCATGTTTGTTAGTTCTAGTCTGTTTGGGTGGGAACTACATTTGAGGTTACTTCCCAGTAAGGAGTCAAAACCAGGTGGGGTCTGAAAGTCATCTGAACTGAGAACAGCTAACTCCAACATCAATGAGTGTGTATGTATGTATGTATGTATGTATGTATGTATGTATGTATGTATGTATGTATGTATGTATGTATGTATGTATGTATGTATGTATGTATGTATGTATGTATGTATGTATGTATGTTCAGTGCCTTGCAAAAGTATTGGCCCCCCCAAGAACGTTTTGACATTTTGCCACATTTCAGGCTTCAAACTTAAAACAAACTGAAAATATTTTTCATGAATCAACAACATGTGAGACACAATCATGAAGTGGAACCAAATTTATTCAACATTTTATATTGTGTTTACAAATAAAAAACTGAAAAGTAGGATGTACAGAAGCATTGGCCCCCTGTTCTCTCAGCTCAGCCAAACGACTCCAGAAGTTCTCTGATGACTTCTGAATGGTCCAATGTTGACCTAAATGACAACAATGACAGAGTTCACCTGTGTGTCATTTGGTCTCACATTTGCACATCCTACTTTTCAGTTTTTTATTTGTAAACACAATATAAAATGTTGAATAAATTTGGTTCCACTTCATGATTGTGTCTCACATGTTGTTGATTCTTGAAAAATATTTTTAGTTCGTTATCTTTAAGTTTGAAGCCTGAAATGTAGCAAAATGTCAAAAAGTTCTTGGGGTACTTTTGGGGTACAATACTTTCGCAAGGCACTGTACATACTGTATATGTGTATGTATGCACAAAGGTATGTGTCTATGAGTGTGTGTGTGTGTGTGTGTGTGTGTGTGTGTGTGTGTGTGTGTGTGTGTGTGTGTGTGTGTGTGTGTGTGTGTGTGTGTGTGTGTGTGTGTGTGTATGTATGTTTATTTACGTTTGTGTATATACAGTATGTATCTGTGTATGTATCTATGTAGGTATATATGTATGTATGTATGCATGTATGTATGTATGTATGTTTCTATGTATGTACTGTATGTATGTGTGAATGTGTGCATGTATGTATGTATGCATTGTTCCAATCACTATCATCTATTCTTCATTCTTGTCAGATATCCATCAGAAACTCGATCATAGGAGATAAATATCGGTGGCCAACAACCATCCCCTACTACTTAGAAGATAGCCTGGGTAAGACACGCATAAACGCTAATATTTACTTACAATGTATGATATACTGGATTTTCATCGGTTACAGAAACTTTTATATTTGATCATTAATATCCCATAATATGTGTAATATGTAGATATGAATGCAAAGGGAGTGATCTTGAAGGCTTTTGACCAGTACAGACTGAAGACCTGCATTGACTTCGCACTGTGGAGAGGAGAGGAGAACTACATTTCTGTGTTCAAAGGGAGTGGGTGAGCTGCTAGTTCATCTTGGTTGTTTTGGGGGGGGGGGGTTGTCCTGTAAATTTCCTGTTTTGATTCAGTGTCACAGTTTCCATCAACCCTGTTTCCTTGTGAAGCGCTCTGATTAAATGAAAGGCAGGGGACTGATGCTATAACACAAGGACAGGGAAAACCAGATTCATCATTTATATTTGTTTTTACGTTTACTATGTGATCAAGCTTTTTCTCAAGCACTATTCATTATATTCCTATCTTATTTCTAACAGAAGCATAGCTGCTGTCCAGAGGTCAGGGAGTCTCAGTGCTGATAATAGAAAGGGAGAAATAAATACACACCATTAAGCATCTCCAGCTTTGACCCCTCAAGTTGAGATATTGCTGTCTTGATGTTTTATATATTGTCACGCTAAATTCCTCCACTATTATTTTGCCAAACTCAAACGTGAAGTTCATTACTTGATTCTTGGATAATATAATCATTTATTGGTTGGTTAGTCGAGTAATTTATCATCCTCTGAATACTGCTTAAACAAACTATTTAACCAAAAGTATGAATCTCTCCTGCCACTGCTTAGATGCTACTCCTCTGTAGGAAACCAGCATGTGGGGAAGCAGCGGCTGTCCATTGGGAGGAACTGTGATCGCCTAGGAACTGTTGAGCACGAGTTTCTGCATGCGTTGGGCTTCTGGCATGAGCAGTCCAGGGCTGACCGCAATGATTATGTCAACATCATGTGGGACCGTATCGAGCCTGGTAACAATTAGCTCAGCACACACACATTACTGCACACAAACTTGTTAAGATCATCAAGTACAGATATTATATAACATTATTTCATCCTTAGGTAAAGAACACAACTTCAGGATATATGATGACACTATGTCAAGTGCTCTTGGTGTTGCCTATGACTACGGCTCTGTAATGCACTACAGTAAGACAGCCTTCAACATCGGTTCCGAACCGACCATCATCACCAAGATCCCCTACTTTATGGATGTGATTGGTCAGCGGATGGGCTTCAGTGCCAGTGACCTAACCAAACTCAACCATCTATACAACTGCAGTGAGTCCTCTTAGCTGCTGACTTTGTCAATCTAACAACAAAGGAAAACTCCTCACTGTACAAACCATGATCCATGAACTATAGATGCTTGCGATCAGCAATAGGTACAGGAGGAAGCCTCATTTTACAGAAAGTCTCTAATGCTGGGAATTTTGGGCACTCGACTTTGGCAAAGTAAAATTAGTCAGGCATTCATTTATTAAAAAGAGCAGATCTTGTTCCAGAGCAAACTAAACTTTAGTTTGGGCCATTTCAGAAAGGTTCAAACTTTGAGCCACCTACAATAAGTTATGGCAGACTAAAAATATGGTGACAGAGTAGTACGAGATTACATTATTATTACAGATGTTCCAGAGCAGCCTTAAAGTTTCTATATTTTAAGGAGCAAACCTGAAGAAAATATGCTAGGTTAGGCTATTTGAGGTGAAGGGTGGAGTGAATTTTTGCCCACTTTTAGCTTTAATGTATGGTTTCAGTTATTTATTATTCAGTTATACTTTGTCCATCCATTATTTTGAATATGTTGTCCAGGGCATAAAATATTAACACAAAATTAATCTCTGAACTAAATCCAGCTGTTTTGCTAGAGAACATACACTAATTGTCCTTGTGATCACTTTCAATCTACAATTGAAATGTTTAGATTAACCCAGACTACAATCCAACTTGGTCCTGACTTTTAACCTACTGTATTTCTATCTGATACACAGGCAGTACACATTTAATCAATACATGATCTGCTTATGTAAACTGTTTTTTTTTTTGCATTTGAACAGCACTATCAGTGTAAAAGAATTCAAATAACATTCAATACTGCACGTGCCAAGGTAGTGCAAGAGGACCTTGTACCTTTTGGGTGTGCCTGATTCACTGCTGGCGATTCTCCAGATATGGGAAACAGCAGATCTTGAATGAAGACATAGTTCAAGTTGTCTCAACTTTTGACATATACTGTACATGACCTTGTATTCCATACGGGTCTTCTGACCTTTACATTATTAGAAGTAGGTTTGAGGTGTCTGAAGAAATGGACAGATTCCTCTCACCAGAGAATATCGTGCTTGATTCTGGTGTTTCATGGGTTCATGCAAAAATCACATATCGAAACCAGTAAAACTATAGTTAATATTTTTATTACCATTTTTTTTACTACACTAGTGTTTCCCTGTAATCCAACTGATAATAAATAATTTATATAAAATCTTTTCTTTGACTCTAATGCAAGATGTGATCCACAAAAGGTACAGCTTCTCTTGACTATTTTCTCTCCATAGCCAATTCTGCCTCCTTTGTGGATAGTTGCAACTTTGAGCAGGAGAACATTTGTGGGATGATCCAGGATCATGGCAACAGAAACTGGGAGCAGCTTCCCTCTGTCAGTGGAGGACCTCAGACCGACTACACAAACATGGGACAGTGCAAAGGTAAGTGATGCTCAAGACATGTCATAATGCAGTGGTTCTTAACCTGGGTTCGATCAAACCCCAGGGGTTCGGTGAGTCGGTGTAAGGGGTTCGGTGGAGACTGAGGTCAAGACAAAACGTCTCGGGTGTTTTGTCTTGACCTCCGCCGAACATAACACAAATCATTGTGTACGTATGACACATCGTGTCAATTCGTGCTGACACAGCCCCTTTAGCAATCACTTGCTGCCGGTGATCACGCTACATCGATTGGCCTACCTGTGCTACAGGGGATTTTGCGCGTTCAGTAGCCAATTTATGCCTGTCATGATGGTACGTTGTCTGATTTCTTTCTTAATACTTTAATCCATAGTAACTATATTGAGCAAAAAAACAAAGTGGTCAGACGAATATGTGCAACATGGATTTACATGTATAACGGAACGTGATGGGAGTCAGCGTCCTATCTGCATGATTTGCAATTCCAAGTTGAGCAACTCTAGCCTCACACCGGCAAACCTAAAGGAACACTTCAATAAGCTACATGGAGATGGGGAATAGAAAAACACTGTGCTTGTTGACTTCAAGGTGAAGAGAGCAAGATGTGACAAAACGGCTAATCTGCCTGTTCTTGGTTTTGATTTTTGAAAAAGGTAACATTAATGCATAGTTCGTTAAATGCACCAGTAAAATCCAGTGTAAAACATATACTGGACTTATACATATTTTTTAATATCTTTTATATGTATATATATACAGTGCACCCTCGCACATTTGTGCATCAAGGCTCACGACTCCACTTCATTGCAGATTTGTGGTAGGCAGTCACGTGATACCATACCATTCTATTGGCTGATGGCATCCGAAAGTGTGCTCTGTTCCATGAGTCTTGGACTTACGTGAGACACGAAAGTGCTTTAAACAGTCGATAAGAGTGTGGGAAAAGGTAATGCAGATAGAAGTTGGTTTAATATCAGTATGGGGAGGGTTCATAAACATTTAAATTACCGAAAATAGTAAGATAAAGAGTTGATCATTCTATCGCAGAATTCGTTATTTGCGTGTGGTTCCTGTAACGCATTGCAGCGAGAAACGAGGGCGCACTGTGTATATACAAGCAAACCTTGGTTTTTGAAATGCTTTGGACATCGAACAAATCAGAATTGGACCAAAAAAATTCTGAATTTTTTTGTCTTGGAAGTCGAACAAAATTTGGAAGTCGAACGCGAAACAAACTCAGTAACAGCCATCCTCCTGCTTTTTATTTTAGTTTACTGTATTCAATAATTTTTCACTTAATTTGCATTCCATTGCCTATGGTGCAAGTTACTCTACTGTAAACTTCTGTTCAAAAGATGACGGTAACTCGTTGTGGAATCTGCGTGGTGAATGATAAGTGGAACGAAATAAGATTTTCTCTCCTTTATTGAACCGGAGCCCGCTACGCTCACCTGAACACTCAATTGAACACTGATACATTACGAATGTCGCACTCAACAGAACAAGAGCATTACATTTACATGCAACTTTTCCGGGTACAACAGGAAGTCCCAAAATAAGAGCGTTGATCGTACTTAACACTTTCTTTCTCGTGTTTGCTTCTTTCTTTTACATTTCTTTGATATGTTGCATTACTATACAATTTGATATATAAATGACATTATGTAGTAACATATACTACGCGGATACAGCAGCAGAAAATAGATGGATATTATGTTGAAAAAAGGTAGTTTTCTAGCGTCTTGGAACGGATTAAGACCATTTACATTATTTGTAATGGGAAAAATGTATTTGGAATTCTAACAAATCGGTATTCGAACAGCCTTCCGGAGCGAATTGTGGTCGGAAACCGAGGTTTGCCTGTATATATACACACAAACACATATATATATACACACATATACAGTATATATACAGTATATATATATATATATATATATATATATATATATATATATATATATATATATATATATATATATATATATATATATATATATATATATACAGTATATAGCAGCTAAAGGATGAACATTCGAACAATCTGCTGGTGACTGCTAGCTTCCAAAAAAAATATGTAGAAATGTTTAGAATTTACATCGGCATTTTGGTTTTAAATATTTCATCTTTCAACAGTGTTAACATTATGCTGGCAAAGATGTCAAAGCAGTGACTGATGCGTGATTGACCAACTAAAAAACATGTAATAAAAACATGTAATTACTTCTTTCTCCTTTACCTAGTCTGATATCTGTCTTCAATAATTGTTACGAACAATAATGTCTGATGTGTTTTATGGCATCTGTTCAAAGTGCAAACTTGCAGTATAAAATAGTTATTGTGTGATAAATAAGGTAGATAAATACCCCTTTATTGATGATTTATTAGATACAGTTTTAAATAGAGTTTGTTTTACACACCTGAGAGATAATCCTGGGATTTACCCCTCATATTAAACTAAATCTGACCCTGTCGGATCATCTTCACTTTAACAAAGACTCAATATTTGTTTTTCAACCTTCAGCAAACTCTGTGGCTTTTTTGGACAGTTTTTGGTAGGTACCAATCAATGACATTCCAGGAACATCCAACAAAACCTGCACTTCTAGAGATCTGTCTGTTAGTGTAGTGTATGTCTTGTGGTATGTTCTGTTTTGTTTTTGTTTTTTCCTGGTGTTTGGCTGAGCAGTGGATATGTGCAATTTCCTCCGGGATTATTAAAGTATCTATCTACCTATCTATCTATCTGTCTATCTAACAGACAGACAGACAGACAGACAGACAGACAGACAGACAGACAGACAGACAGACAGACAGACAGACAGACAGACAGACAGACAAAGACTCAACTCAACACAGACTGTCTGTCTGTCTGTCTGTCTGTCTGTCTGTCTGTGTCTGTCTGTCTGTCTGTCTGTCTGTCTGTCTATCGATCTACTGTATCTATCTATCTATCTATCTATCTATCTATCTATCTATCTATCTATCTATCTATCTATCTATCTATCTATCTATCTATCTATCTATCTATCTATCTATCTATCTATCTATCTATCTATCTGAGCCATCATCTGGTCTCGGTTTGGTCCTCATCAGAGTCTTTCAGATCATTATGCTGACTCAATTTTCTTGTTTCCTTTATATCAACTCCAACAGTAAAATGTTCACTTTTTGCCTGATACAGTACATCTTGTCTGCTGACAGGAGCCATTGCAACATAATACTCCTTGTTCTTCAAATTAGCCGTCAGTGGTTATAATGTTAGAGATGACTGGTGTATAGCTCATGATCTGCTGCAACACGAAAGTTAATGGGAGCTTTCGACCACTTCTCACTGAAGGCTACTGTTTTATGGAATCATTTGAAACCATAAGAAAGGTGTGAAGTAAATCAGAAAAACAATGTACACCTCACAGACATTCCTTTAATCCTGGAGATCAAACTAAATGGATGGGAACAACTTTGATATGTGAATATCTTTGAGAAAGATCTTGAAAGAAAGAAGTGCTAAAACCTTGTGTATATATATATATATTTTATTTATTTTTCATTTTTCATTATAATGCTTAACTTTCAAGGCTAGACTTCTCCCTCTGTTGTCTCTTCCTTCCACCAGGAAAAGGGTTCTTCATGCATTTCAGCACAGCCTCTTCTGAACCTGGTGACACCGCATCCCTTGCCAGCCGATGGCTGTACCCTAAACCTGGGGCTCAGTGCCTGCAGTTCTTCCTCCATAACACTGGAGCAGCTGACGATGTTCTCCACATCTGGGTACGAGAGCAAGATAAGGAAGGCTATAAAGAGAAAATCTTCAAGACAATTTCAGGTAGTAAATGAAACACTACATGTTGCTCATATGAACACAGTGTATGAATGTATATAAATATTTGTTACCTGTTGTTTCTCTGTTGTCTTTTCAGGAGGGGTTATGGGTTCCTGGAATCTTCATAACATCAATCTGAATATGAGCAAGAAGGCTCGAGTGGAGTTTCAGGCTGTCACGGGAAGGGGTCTGTCAAAGGGGGGTTTCTCTCTGGATGACATTAACCTGTTTTCTTCAAAGTGCCCCCAGCACATCTGGCACATTCGTAACATCACTGGGCTACTAGCCACCACACCAGTAGGACAAAAACTGTACAGCCCTCGCTTCCTGTCACCAGCAGGTTACTCTTTCCAGGTAAACGCCTTTATAATAGACACAAATCCTTCCTCTTTGATTACAAAAAGCTTACAATTAGAAACAACACAGATTCCATAGATAAGCTGCTAGGGGGCGGCAAAGAAATTCTGTCCAATTCTATCTGTCTTACCTGCCACTCTCTCTCTCTGTTTCTTGCCATCTCTTTCCCCATTGTGTTTCCCTTCCCACCCAACTGGTCAAGGCAGATGACCGCCCTTCGGAGTCTGGGTCTTGCTCTGAGTTTCTCTTTAAAGAGCGAGGTTTTTCCCGTCGCTGTCGCTTATGCTTTGGGTTTCTCTGTCTTTTAAACCACTTTGAAATGTCTGATGTGATTAAGCACTATACAAATAAAGGTTGATTAATTGATAGTACTGTATTCTATTCTCTTAATTTTGAAACATAAGGAATACAGAAACAGTAAGTTTTGCTCCATGAAGTTCTGTATTTTTTAGATATATACTGTATTTACTGAAGTAGGATTACTCATTTTGAGTAAGCAATTATTCATATTAGGGTATTTGACTAAAACTACATTGGGTTAAGGAAGCTAACCTTCCTTCCACAGTCTGAGCTCCCTCCCCAAACTGATAGCTATCACAATGATGATAGTGATGATCATAATGCCCGCACGGTGGCACAGTGGGTAGTGCTGTCACCTCACAGTCCATATAGTCA
This sequence comes from Antennarius striatus, assembly GCF_040054535.1. Taxonomy (NCBI): domain Eukaryota; kingdom Metazoa; phylum Chordata; class Actinopteri; order Lophiiformes; family Antennariidae; genus Antennarius; species Antennarius striatus. The sequence continues at coordinate 14,185,429 of NC_090782.1, read as the reverse complement.
CTGGTAGATTATATCAGTTGAAGCAACCAAGTGAATTGAGCTAACTACTGAGTTAGCTGAAAACACCATGTTGCTCGCTTTTCAGGTTTTTCTATTAAGTCTGTCAAAAGAGGCTTTTTAAAATATGACAGTTGTGAATTCATGCATTATATCAGGTTAAAAAATATCTATGTTGCCTTCCTGATCTATTCTACACAAAAGTTGACCTGAAAATCACAATGTTTTATTGGTAAGACATTGTGTAACTGCAAAAAATACCCTGACTGACTTTTTTATTCATAAATTTGTATATTATCTTTTAACAGGATTAATATAATGTCTTACAATTATCATAACAATCTGTTATTAACTTCGAATTATAAATGTCAGACTCCTATAAATGACAGGACAGATTGTGACATGTTTCATCACAATTTGCAACTTGTCTACTACAAATTGCTTTCAATGCTTCTTCACACTGCTCTGTGCTTTGTAGGTGGGCGTCTATCTGAATGGAAAAAGTGATCGTAAGGGCTACATGGCCACATATTTCCACCTGACCTCAGGCCCCAATGACCACAGACTCAAGTGGCCGTGCCCTTGGCAACAGGCAACCATGGCCCTGATGGACCAGCAGTCTGACATCAGGCAGCAAATGAACATGCACCGAATGGTGACCACTGACCCTGACAAGATGTCCTCTGATGGTAAGAAAGGGGTGGCACTTTGACTACACACTTGACTTCGCTCTGTTCTTTAGACACTGAAGTGACTTCATGACTTTTCATGACTGTCCAACAGAAAGTGACAGTTCATGTGTTTGTCTCAGGCACTGAGTTCTACTGGGACGACCCCAAGAAGGTGGGCTCTAAAGTAACTGCATCTGATGGCACTTATTACTATCGAGGTCCAGGCACCGGAACGAGTACCTTCATCACCCACAGCAGGCTGAGGAGCAGAAACTTCATCAAAGGAGATGATGCCTTTTTCCTGTTTAGTCTGGAAGGTGTCAATTATAAAGAAAAAAAGCAATCAAACGATGATCCGTAAAATACTATCTTATCTGAATTTTTGGTTGACTGTGTCTCTGTCTTCAGATATATCTGACCTGCTGAAGCCTCAGTCTCTTCCCCACTCAACTGTCAATTCTGATGTCAGTCACATGAAGGCTCCAGACCAAGTTGTTTCACAAGGAGCTCCTCACAACCTCACCATAGTGATTACTGTGGCGGGGTCTGTGGCAGCCGCCATGTCAGTGGTTTTCATCCTGATTGCCTGGAAGATGAGAAGGAGACAGCAGGAAAGCGATGAGCTGGTGGTCATACAAGACATGCCCGAATTCATGAAGGTGAGTTTAAGCTGAGCAGAGATAAGTCACACCACTGCTACTTATTTTCCTGTCCTTCATCAGTGCTGGGGTACTTTATCTGCATAAAGCCAACTGTCATGTTCTCTGTTAGTGTTTGAAAAACTGTTGGCAAATTTGTCTGTCTTTACAGGACAACTCAATCAAAGATTTATCATCGGTTTGATGATGATGATGTCCCCATTAAAGAAAAAAACAGCAACAAAACGAAACAGATAAATGGTGTGTATTTCCAAGCATTCAGATTATCATCTGATTCCTTGTTATATATATCTGAATCTCAATAAAATCTCTTAAGAGCAAACTTCAAATAATGAGTTTCATTTATCTCCACCACCAATCAGTCATTTACATATTGTGTTTAATGTGGAGGAAGCCCTCTGCATCTCTTCTGCATTCATTCTGCACCTTTTCTGGAGAGCTTGTAGATAGGGACGAGATGAGATGGAGCAACACCACCAGAAAGGGTAGTGTTGTTACAACTAAAGCAATGCACTTGTACAGACATGGTGGAGAAGATGATCCGGACTTTTTATGATGTTCTTCACAGCAAGAACTGGAAGTATGTTTTATTTCCCACAACACTGATTTGGGGAATTTTACTGTCTACATACTCCCTCAGAAAAGGAGATATTTTTAATGTTGTAACTACACGTGCTAAACTTGATCCGTTGCTGCATTTCTAATCTTAATCTTGATATATTAGCATGTTAACATTTTTAGTCTTTTTGACTAGTGTAGATAAACTCCTGCTCACTAATTAGTATCAATCAATCAAGTTTTATTTATAAAGCGCTTAATCATGGCAACAGACATTTTATAGCGCTTTAGCAGACATGAAAAACCCAACTGAACTCTCCAGAGAAAGCATAAGTGACAGCGGTGGGGAAAAACTCTGTCAGTGAGGAAGAAACTCCAGGCAGGACCCAGACTCTTTTGGACGGCCATCTGCTTTGACCGGTTGGGTGGAAAAATAAATAAAATGAAGATAAGGACAGGGTAAGAGAAAGAGAAAGAAAGAGAGAGAGAGACAGAGAGAGAGAGAGAGAGAGAGTGAGAGAAAGAGAGAGAGAGAGAGAGAGAGAGAGAGAGAGAGAGAGAGAGAGAGAGAGTGAGAGTGAGAGTGAGAGTGAGAGTGAGAGTGGAAGATAAGCCAGATAAAATCAGTGTCTTTATGGCTAAGGTTAGGCGATTTGATGCGGGCACTGAGGTGGGGGCGGGAAAGTCAGGCTGTGTTCACCGACTCCTGGGTTGCTGTCTTCAATACATGTTCCCCATCATGTAGTTGGTGAGTTCAGAGCAGAATTAAAGCTGCATGGATGACTATATTGTGGCACGGAGGAAGAAAGGAAGCAGGACCCCAGCTAATGGATAGATGAGGGGTCATACTGGTGGGATGGGAGGAGCAGGTCCAAAGCTAATGGGTGGATGAGGTTTGAACCTGAGAAAACCTGTGAATACATACAGCACAGAGACTCCAGGGAAGAAGTTGAGTTAGTAGGGTGTGATTGGAGAATAGGAGAGAAAGAGATCGGAGAGGAGGAGGAGTAACACAGATGGTCAGAGAGAATAAGGAGGAGAGAGGAGCTCAGTGAGTCTGGATGTTGAGTCTCCAGCAGAGTAGGACTATAAAAAGAAACGTAACAGTTTGAGCCACTTTATTTGTAAAGTTTTTGAAAAAGAAAATTTTTAAGTCTAGTCTTAGATAATGAGAGGGTGTCTGCCTCCTGAATCGAGGTGGTGGGGTGGTTCCACAATGGGGATGCTTCATAGCTAAGCGCTCTAGCCCCTGTCCTACTTTTGTAGATTTTGGGAACCAACAGTAGGCCTGTATGTTGAGAGTGTAATGCTCTAGATGGATTATGCGGAACTAAAACTTCCTTCAGATAGATCGGTGCCTGGCCATGAAGGGTTTTGTAAGTGAGGAGGAGTACTTTAAAATCTATCCAAGCTTTCACAGGGAGCCAGTGCAGAGAAGCAAACACGTGAGAAATATGGTCTTTGGTACTGGTCAGAACATCGGCAGCAGCATTCTACAGTAGATTAGTTGTAGTGTCTTCAGAGACTTTTTGGGGCAGCCTGGAAAAAGTGAGTTACAGTACTGTAATCTATTCTGGAAGTGATGAACGCATGGATTAATTTCTCCACATCATTCCATTTTAAAATATGCCTGATTTGTGGTGGCAGTGGCTCAGCAGTAGAGCAGACGTCTTGAAGACAGATCGCCCAGCCATCGCCCAGCCTAAAATGGCTTTTAGTAGAACGCCATTTCCTCTCAAGTTTTCCAGAATGCTGCTTTAAGTGGTGGGTATGAGAATTAAACCAGGGTGCATGCATCCCCTGTTTTATAGTCTTATTTTCTAGTGGAGCAATATAAAAATAATGTTACCATTTTATTTAAAAATATTTATGAATAAGTGTGTTTTACCGAGTATGTTTTAGGCCAGCAGAGAAGTCTTCGCTGGCCCTGGCGGCCCGCCACTGTTGTTGTGTACTGAATTATGCAGTAAAGATTCACCAATCTGTTGTCTGCAGTGTTTTAATAGGTTGTAATATGCTAATTGTATTATTATATACAGATGATTGACTAAGACAACCAGTGACACTAAGCAAGTCAGGGAATTGGCTGAATTCTAATAAAAACACTCTGCTTCTCCCTGCTTCCCCTTCTCATTTGACTTTTCTGTTTTGTTTTGTTTTTTTGTTTTTTTGTGTACGCAGCAATACCAGGCTGGTGGAGGAGGTGGCCTCTGCCCAGAAGGATTGTTATAAGTTTGCTGTGTCTCAGTCGAGTACTGGTATAGTGATGGGCGTTGTCAACATGGAAGGCTTTGACTGGAGAAAGAAATACGTTGGCTTTGCTGTTAGCAATGTGATGTGACATTCCATATCGAGGCTTCGAAGCCTGTGCCAAGTAGGGAGCGGGCGTGTGCTTGGTGTGTTTATTGAGACCTGCTTCATTTAGGGGAGGAGCTGAAAATGATGATGTTCGAAGCTTCGCTTGCCCGGCTGATACCACTTGACTGATTCAGGAAGTAGCACGGACTTTACCGTGAGTTTTGTCAGTGATGTAAACGTCTCAGGCGCCATTCAAAATGTGGTTGTTTGATAGAGAGTTGCAGTCAGTGAGAGTCTGGAGATAGTTTTAGAGAGAGTTTGAGATAGGTAGAGATAGTAGAGAGGCTGTTTTTAAATAAACACCAATAATTTGTCCATTAAACCAGCAGTCCCCAACTTTTTTTGCGGCACAGACCGGTTTCATCGAAGACAATATTTTCAAAGACAAACCTTCATTGGCTCGATAGTCGTTAATGATGCCAGGACTGTAGTCTAATAATTCCGAGGACAGCTGATCTCTCATCATAGGACGCCCGTTCTACCACTGAGCCACTGCTGCCCCTAATTTGGACTGCAAATTCTATCTGGTCTATCTGCCACTCTCTTTCTATCTCTCTTTTCCTTTCCCTGTCTCTAACCTCAGTATATTTCCTTTCCTACCCAACCGGTCAAGGTGGATGGCCGCCCTCCAGAGTCTGGGTCCTGCCCAAAGTTTCTTCCTCAATGAGGGAGTTTTTCCCCGCCACTGCCGCTTATGCTTCCTCTGGAGGGTTCTGTTGTGGTTCTCTGTCTGTTAAAGCACTTTGAAATATATGATGTGATTAAGTGCTATAAAAATAAAGGTTGATTCATACTCTCGTCTTTCTTGTCATCCCTACGAAGAGCTGGCAATTTTTCCGGAGTTTACCTCACCTCTTGCCTGTAGCCAGCTGAAATAGGCTCCAGCAGACCCATGACCCACAAGGCGGACGAGTGACAGTAAACAAAACGATTACCATCGGTCGGTCGGTCGGATGGAAGATATTACCCTGTGTGGTCCTGGCATTCACACTGTTCAGTCAAGTGTTGAATGAAAAAAACCCCAAACATAAGTTCAGCATTATTTTTATTATGAGGTACTCAAACACAACAGTATGAGTGTCACAATTCAGTCAAGTGCAAGGCAGTAAAGCATAGACTAATAGACATTGTGCTTCCTTAGAAGTTCAGAAAAAAATATGACAATCATATTAGCTGTGACATATATCCTGAATCAGGACTGCTTACGGGCGATCGAGAATATCTAGGAATAAAACATACTTAAATTCCCTATATTTTAAGAATTTGGTTGGTAAAATGGATTTTCCCACTTCGTCAATAATCCTACAGATTGTCAAGTAAGATATACTTTATTTGATCCTAAACTGGGAAATACAATGTGAAAACATCACTTTTATTCAACATTAAACACATATCTCCTCAACTAGACTGGTATTAGTACAATCAAAAAGAAGACAACCAAAATGGTCAGCATTGTTGTAAGAATGGCAAACTGTACGAACTCTGCCTCCTGATCACATGATTTTGGTTTCAGTTGTCTAACAAATTACAAATCATAGTTTTGTGTCTTAGTTTTCAGACTTATCATTAGAATTAGTTCCCAAACTTAGATCACAGTAGACATGACAGATCTGGGTTTGAATAATTATCTAAAGATATGTCTCATAAAACCATGCTTCCACGAAAATGGCCAAAGATACAAACATGACACACATATTTGTAGCTGCAGTAATTAATCCAAACAAAGAAATGTATCAAACATATATTTGAGATTGAAGAGATCCTCCACTGAGTCAGACCCAGCAAATTGTCGTCACAGTTTCAGTTCTCAGTACCAATGAGCCCTTTAGTGTCTTTTGGTTTTGGTTTCCTGGCTCAGCAAATCTAAATCAGAATTAGCAAAAAAAATTTTCCCCTCCACACTAAGGTAGTCGGGATACCATAATTATAAACCCTAAGAATAGTAGGGGGGAAAAAAATCCTTGTCCTTCAATGTGACTGCGAAAAGTCCTGTTCCGTAACTGGATCAGTACACACAACAAGACATTTGTTTTTAATAGTTGCATTAAATTAATCACCTGCACACAGTGCAGTCACAAAGTCAATGAACACATACCAACACATCTGTAATAATGTCACCTGTGCAACTTTGGACTGAAAATCTAATTGAGATCTGAATAAAGAGACAAAAGCATCTAAATGTGCTTGGGCTTCTATTAATAGAACACACCGTGTCCCGTGATGCTCCTTGGGATGCAGCCCCGCAGAGATAAAGTAGTTACAACAGACTTTGAACACAATTATATTATTCTATTAGTAGTGATTCCATCGAAGAGTAGCCATGACAAAAGTTTAGCTGGCCTCTGTTGAGCAGAATGAAGCACTGATTAATCCTCTTTATTTTTGATCTTTTCTGCACCTCACCTGCCTTTACTTCCAGTGCTGTAAAGGCAATCGACATTCGCTTGAAATGATTTGTGCTTTTTAAATAGGAATGGATACCATATATACTGTATATGGCCACCTGTTGTCTTGCATAGTCACTCTGAAGCTTCTATTAAGCTCTTACATTGTCCTCGTGGTTTAAAAACAAATATCCAAGTAGTGTCAATCATAAATATAAAATATCTATCACATGCACACAGGTGGACAGGTCTTGCAACACAAACGCTGTCTCCAAAATGATAACTCTAAATGAACACACACACGCACTGTCTAAATTATCTCGGCACCCAGTGACACACCAATGTACTGACAGCTTGTCAAAGTCAAGCTTCGAGGAGACATACCATTAAAATAGAGCACAACGCCATGAGCATTGTCAGTGCACAATGAAGCCATTCCAAAAAGCAGTGACAGGATTGAAACAAGAAAAAAAAGTTTGCTCTTTTGCTCATTAGCAGACTCAGGTGGGTGAGAAGTGTTCAAAGTATTAAGTCATAGAAATCCAGAACAAATGCAATGCATTTTCATGGAAATATATACAGTTGTGTTCAGTTGTGCTGATTCTGTGAAACAGAGTCATTAACCAAAAAGGGGTGTGTTAAAAAAAATAGCAGGGCTGAGTTCATTTTGTGAGGTCATTAAATATGTGAGAAAAAAAGGGTGTTATCCTTATTTAAGGATCAAGGCAACTGATGCAACTGATGCTAATGCTGGCTGTGTGTTTGTCCTTGAAAAACAGAGTAAAATTGGTCATTCAAGGCATTGTTCAGAAGAAGTGTTCTTTGATAAAGAAGTTAATAAAAGAGAGGACAACCTATAAAAGCAGTTTTTAAAAAAAATGACAGTTCATCTAAAATAATAACAAGCACTTTAAAGCGGCAGCCCAAACCAGAAAGGCGGGAAAGAAAAATGAAAACAATCCCACAGTGACTCACAATTTATCTGCTACTATGGGGAAGACACCAGAGAGCTTACTAAAGACACCAGAGACAAAAAAGTAGAGCTCCACAAAGCTGCAAAAGGCTAAGGTTCAATTGGGAAGCAGCTTAGTGAGAATAAATCAACTGTTGCAGCAATTGTTAAAAATGGAAAAGGCTAAACATGAGTGCTAATCTACCTCGGACTGGGGCTCCATCTACAATCTCTCCTCGTGGGGAATCACTCATGATGAGAAAAATGAGGAATCAGCCCAGAACTACACGGCAGGAGCTGCTCAATGACCTGAAGAGAGCTGGAATCACAGTTTCAAGGTAGAACACCATGGTGTCATGGTTTAAAGTTATGCATTTGCACAGAAAGTTCCCCTGTTGAAGTCAATACATGTGACAGCCCATCAAAAGTTTGTCAGGGACCATCTGAATGATCCAGAGGGGACATGGGAGAAAGTCATGCGGTCAGATGAGACTAAAATGGAACTTTTTGGTGTAATCTCCACTCGTCTTTTATGGAGGAAAAAGAAGGATGAGTACAATCCCAAGAACATCATCCCTACTGTGAAGAATGGGGGTGGAAACATCATGCTTTGGGGATGCTTTTTGGCAAACGGGACAGGATCCTGTATCCATCCCCTGCATTAAGCAGGGGAAGGACGGGCCATGGATCGTCGGATTTTGAGCAACAACAAGATGAGTTGTGGCTGGATCTTCCAACATGACAATGATTGAAGCACACAGCCAGGATGACCAAGGAGTGGCTGCGTAAGACATATCAAGGTCCTGGAGCATCCTAGCTAATCTCCAGACCTAAATCCAACAGGAAATCTTTGGAGGGATCTGAAACTTCCTGTTGCTCAGTGACTGCCCCGAACCCTGACAGATATAGAGAAGATTTGTGTGGAGGAGTGGGACAAAATCCCTGTTGCTGTATGTGCAAACCTGGTGAAGAACTACAGGAAGCATTTGACCTCCGTAATTGCAAACAAAGGCTTCTGCACTGAATATTAGCACTGATTTTCTCATAGGTGAAAATACCAAACCCCAGTAACATACAAATAAATTATTGGAAAAAAATCATACGATGTGATTTCCGCATTTTTTTTAGATTGTGTCTCTAACAGTGGAAATGCATCTATGATGACCATTAGACATCTACCCATTTTCTAAGTGGAAGAACTTGCAAATTCACAGATAATGTAAATGCTTATGCTCCTCACTGTAAATTTCATCTTATCGAAGACAAGGGAGAAAGTGAGAGGCGAGGAGCAAGTGTCTCCCATGAGCTGTAGTTATGTAATACCATGCATGCGTGACATTGGCTGACAGCATCTGTGTGTGCACCGGTCTTATAGATATAAGGTGGTTTAATATCAGTATGGGAAGGGTTCATAAACATTTAAATTAAACGTAAATAATAAAATAAATATTTGGTCGCTTTATCGTTGATTTTAGTTTTTCACGGGTGGTCCCAGAACACATTAACTGCAAGTAATGAGGGATTACTGTATTACATTTCAGAAACATGGCTGTATAATGTGGTGGTTTGTAAAGTGTTGTGTGGGGTTTTTTGTGGGGCTGCCTTAATGCTGGGAGCTCTGGCGTAACGACCCCGACCCAAGTCTAAACGTTTTGATGGGTCGACACCCTGAATAGCATTGATTTGGCTCTGATTTTGTACACTTTACTCCTCAAAATATCTCAAAGGTGTCAAAAAAACAAGTTTATGGACTCTAATGCTGACTACAAGGGAAATGGACCTTAGTTCATTGAAATAGAGGAGCAGTTATGGTGAGTGCTGAAGTCAGTCAGAGTTTGCGCTGACCTAAAGCACATACCCAGGCACGCACACACCCACCCACACCAAAACCCACATCCGGCTACAAAACTAATCTAGAATGACGTAATCTGGGTACTGGGGTCAAACAAATGCCAGTGGTAAAACTGAGTAAGGCAAAGATAAAACTGATTTGGGTAAGAGAGTTCTAGAAACACTGTTAAATGAGACAGTAGTTTTTACTTTAGTGACACATCTTCATAGAACAGACAGTGGAAGTTGTTCTCCAATGTAATACTCAGGAGTAGGAATGCAAATAGCAATACTGTTATGATGCAAGGTACATAGAGAAATTGAATTTGACTGTCAAAATTTCAATTTTTCACAACTGATCAACAATTGAAAACACACTGGATATCAAAAACCTGGAAACACATCGGACCATTAGCTAAAACAACTGAGTGTTCACCTACTTCAGATCAACACTGTTTAAGCCTAATGTGTTTTACCTCCAGAGTTATATAAATGTGAGACTGACTGATATTTTGAAATAAATGTACACTTGTTTTACATAGTGTAGCAACATGGAAGTGGTTGAATGAACGCAGGACATGACATCACAGAAATTACTGCTGAATGAATCTAGTAGCACAGATGAAGGTCCTTTTACCTTCATAGCACATGCTTAGTTTAGAACATTATGACCTCAAGACTATGTCTGAAAAAAAACACTAAAGAATGAAAATGAATTCCACCATCATAAATACTAATTATAATAGTCATCTAAATGTGATTATGTTTGTGTCAACAAACAGAAAGTCACAAACAGGATCTAAGGAGCTTTGGATGAAAATGCTTTGCCAATCGGTTAGTTTTGAACAAAAATCAGTATTATAACGTTTATGGTTTTATGTTCCATGCATGAGCCGACGTTTCTGAACCGGTCAGAACAAAGAAATCTACCTCCTGAACTGGTTAATAACGTTCCATGTAAATTTAAATAGGTAGGTAGGTCTAGGACTTTTAAATTGGCAATTAAAGCACAGTATTTTCTGCACAATAAGGCGCACCTTTAATGAATTATTTTATAATTTCATATATAAGGCAAACCAATTATATAGCTCATATAAAAAAAATTAAAATAGATTTAAAAAACTAGTGGCTGTAGTTGCGCTATACGTCCACTAGCTAGCATTCATGACTGAGTACCTTTAGTCTGCTGTGAAAGGCTATTGTTATGTCAATGAGGCCACATCAAGGAAACCTGATCACTTTGCCATCTTAGAAAGACGTCAACACACATATTAAAAAACCTGACATTAAAAACTGGTTAAATTCATTACGAGTGGACCACTCAGTTCGAACAGAGCGGATTATTTCCTGATCTGAAGTTCGAAGCAGATATTTAAGCTCCGACGTTCGTCTTTGTTTATTAAATAGTCGGAGTCGGAGGTAAGGTGAAGCTACAGTATTTGCTGCTGCACTGTGTGTCCTAAACAATTAACAATCAACCAGTTTTTAATGTCAGGCTGCTAATTTACTGGCAATTGCGACACTGTTTTACTCCTAGAACTGACTTTAACGTCGGTGTCTCATCGCCGTGAATCTCACAGCACGTCGCTGCAGACAGAATACACAAGTCTGAATCCACCCCTCTGCCCCACGTAATGTGTTGTTTTAGGTATCAAATACATTTGCAAATCAATTGCAGCACACCAGACACCTTTGTCTAGCAGTGACTCTGCTCTTGAAATTTCAGGAAAGGCTGGAAGTTCAGCTTTGAGGGTCTTTCAATCGCCTTTATGCCAGTTTCTCCGTGTGTTTCCGCAGACTAATAGAATGGACTGTCACTAGATTCCAGATTCCAGCACAATAGCATTTAGACCAATTATGTTGTAAGTGGGTTATTTCCGGCGCCACAGTAGTTGGGAAATACTGAGATCAGTCAGTCAAACTTTATTAATAGAATCGTTGCAAATTCCCTTTTTTGCTACGTTATCGTAGCCGGTCACCGGTGCTCTCAGCAGGCTGCTCTGCTGTCAGACAGCAGGTCAGTGAGAGCGGCACTTCGGTGACGCCCCTTGACTACCGTTGTTAGGGGGCATGGGCCCGAGTGCCTTGTGAGGGTGCCCCTGGTGCGGCATGACTGCCGGCCGGACTGCCGGCTTTTTTTCAGCAATCTTGTTTTTAACCGATACCAATATTAATATTAATCAATATATAAGGCGTATCAGATTATAAAGCGCACTACGGGATTATGAGAAAATTATAGGCTTTTAGGTGTGACTTACAGTGCGGAAAGTACTGTAGTTGACATACAGTAGATACGTGCCTACAGTAAACAGAACAACAGCACTGATCCAGTTATGGAACAGATGATAGAGAATCAGAAGGAGACGGAGAAGTTGTGGCAGTTTATGATGCAACAAAGTTTGCGTATGTCAGACCTCACCGGGGATCAAACAGTGTTTCTCTGAATGAAGCATCTTGTGATCGGTCAAGAACAGAAAGAAAACACAGATAAATGTCTGGAGCGTCGGAGGAAGTCCACCGAAGGAGATTAATTGCTACAAAGTGCTGGCAGTATGGGGAGACACTGCACTGAAAATGACTGGCAGCCAATGAGTTAATGTCTAAATCAAACGTTTTTAAGATTGACAGACTGCAGTGTTTACCTGTCATGAAAATAATCAAGGTTAGGAGACTGTCTTTTCCTTGACTGTTGGTGATGTGTCTCAAGTTCCATCCGCAGTAACAGAGACGGCATCGGAAGCATGAGGTCAGATATTTTTTTCAAGAAAAAAAAAAACGGTATTTACTTTGTTACAATTATTGTCTGTTCTGATTCTGTTCTGGAACATTAAAAAAATCTAGTTTTCGGTTTCGGTTTCGTTCCTGGCAAAATACCAAAAGTTTCTGTTTTTTGTTTTCATTCCATGAACCGGTTCAAAGCCCTGCTAAAAACCTTAATATTACAATTATTCAACGGTTGTCCAAAAAATATTTAAGTCTAACATTTATATGCTAGTAAATATTTACACATCCACTGTAACGTCTCAGAGCTCTTGGCAGCAAGGGATGTCCTAGCATACTAGACCAAAGCTAAATGAGCTACAACAGGCCCACACCTATAGATTATTGTCAAACACTGGACCAACTGATTATTATTCACATTAATCCACAAAGGCAGAGGACAAAATCAGAATTTTCAGGTGCAGAATCAGTAGTACACTTGCTTTTCTCCTTTTTATGCAAACTACAGACAGCAGAATTCAACACACAAGCAGCAACCTGCACACCAAAAAGTACCACCCTCCACCATGACAAGGATGACAAAACAAACCCAATATGCATTAAAAACCATTGAAGTCACAGTGGCTTTGAATACAGAGCACAGAAGATGGTAGCATTCAAGTCTACATCAAGACAAACACGTCGTCTGACCTTCATCTCTTAACTTCTGTGCTTCTGTTTTTAGAGATGGCTTTAACTCTCCACAATGGATTCACTGAAAATTATTATAATTAAGAACTGAGGCTGTCTAAGGTACTCCTAAAGGGAGTTAACAGAAAATTAAATACTTTCACATTGCAGATGGAATGTCAGGTGACTTTTTAGTACACAAATCTTTGTAGGAGCGTCACATGACAACACCATTGCAGCTTTGTCCTAAATATCCCAAGGAGATACGGGCCTTCTTAAAATGTAAAAGAAAAAAAGAAAAATATGACTATACTGACAGCAACAGCCCCGTCATTGACTGTCAGTGTGACTCCCAGACAGTGAAAACCTGGCTTTTTGGAGTTACTTAGCTAAACCCTAACAATCAAAAACAATCACCATCCAAACCTAACAGTGTTCATGTAGCTACAACTGAACCAATACAGTTGTTTAAGAACAAGTCTTGACTTCTTCAGGTCTTTTGCTGTGAAGGTCCAATAGTTTTTTTTGTGGATTAAGAAACTTCGCCTGACCTTCCATCAAGATGGGCTGGAACAGCTGAAGGCTAAATTTTCCTTTCTGACCAACTTCAAGGATGAGGCAAGACTGAGTTCTGGAAGTTAAATGTGATATTTGGTGTGAAAGACGAAGATACGCTTAAACCACCTGTGATTTTGAAAACACTCAATATGAAATATTCGTCAAAAATACTGTTGATTAGTTAGTGTAAATGATTTGTCATTTGTAGCAATTCCTCACTAGAATTTGTAATTTTAAAAAAGATGTGTATATCTCACTTTAGGGTGGGTAGCGAGGGCTATCCTTGTCACCAGAAAGTTGAGGGGCGGCAGCAGCTCAGTTCACTACGTCTTGGACTGGGCAAAAAATTTATGAGTGTGAACTGGCAGAGGAGAGGTGCCAATTCACCTTCTGAGCACTTCTGAGGTGTATGTGTTTGTATATGTTACATACAAACACAAGCACTCAAATTATTCACTCTGCTCTGTGAAGAACACAACCTGCATATCATGAAGGAATAACACAGTCAAACAGCAAAAAACTGACATCATCATCACACCAGACGGATCATTCAATGGTGCCACCTGGTCAAGTGGTATGAAACCAATTCAGGTTTCACATCGGATGTTCTTTTTATTTCAGGTGTGTTTTTGAGTGGAAACTTTAGGATTCACATTTCAGGCAAAAAAAAAAAAAAAGTTTTTAAAAACAAATGTTTTTTTGGTACTGTTGTTAAAACAAAATTGAAACTTCAGATACCACAAATTTCATTGTTTCATAGAATTAAAACATTATTTAATAAACATCTTAGAGGAACACGTGTCCTGAAGCTTCCAAAAATTTCTTATTCTTGATGCTTTTCTAGCTTTCCTCTCAATAGTCATTCAGATGAAGCGAGATTCTATTAAAAATGAATGAACCAGACTTAACAGCAAAATAATGAAACAACTCATTCTATGCTACTATAGCCGCACACTTCTGGTGGCTAATCTTAGCCAATATTAGCAAACTGAAAGTGAAGAATCTATAATGCACACTACTGATTGTTAGGATGCGTTTTGGCTTTTCTCTTCTTGTGTGACTGCTACTATTAGCATTTTAGCTAAATGGTAAGCAAAAGGGTTGAAAGTTAGTCGTTATTTTACTGTGTAAACTATACATTTAACATTTAATATTATGTTAAAAAGTTTATTCTGATTCTTAATTTCCAGACATCTGGAAAATAGTGGTTTAGCATTTAGCTCACACCAAAAGTGTAGGTTTTATTATCGATAATGCTAGTTTAGCTTTTAGCTGAGTTCAGAGTTATTTATTTTTGTCATTTAGAATTAAGCAATACACCAGCAGTTTATAGTTAATATCGGATTTGGCAAAATGCCATACTTTAACTTGTACGTGCTGTGGTGACTGTTGTAAAGAACTATAATTTGGCTTTAACAGCATTACCGTGAAAATGTCCAATTAGCGATACCTTGAAGAAATTAAAAAACAGACTACTGACCCGCTTTGCGCTCTGGTTTCACTGCTGGTTATTATTAAGTTATCTTTAGTCTCTAAGGCATCTCCAAAGGCTTGGGCTACATAAGGAACTGACCCATTGAAGTTTAGCACAAAGTACTGTCACAGCAGCATTTTGGTTAGACAGCTTGTTCAATGTGATAGGGCACTTGCGTAGAAACCATGCAAAGTCAAGTAACGCTGCAGTGCAGCAGAGTGGGCTGTGTGGGTACTGCACGTCAACTGCAATCACACAGTGGAAGAACAAGAACACAGCACTAAAGAGAGTTTCTACAAACATAATAGATCCAGTTCATTCCATTAAAAATATCAGCTCTCTAAAATGTGATGCTTATTCCTTGACTACATTTTAATTGGTTCAAGAGCTCTTTTCTTTAAGACTTTATTTTATGCTACTGACAATTTGTTGACTCACTAAATTAAATCCATTGTCATGAAGCATTTCTTGAAACACTCTAAACAGTCAAAGTGAAACAGTCACAACAGTGACGCTTGGGCTTGCAGTCTACTCATCTACCCACTGGTTCATTCACAAACTAACAGTATCTGCTATAAATTGCATAACATTACATTTTATGCATCTTCACTTTGCATTAGAACTGCAAATTCTTTAGAGTCACTATATGGCTATGATTCTATAATTTAAAAGTGTCGCACTCTATGAAAACTAACATGTAGACTGCACCACTTTCCCCCGTGATTAGTTTTGCTATGCTAAAATGCTCCACACACTGCACCCCTCGGCTACATACATAAATGATTGTTTGGCCTGTTGAGCATTCAAAGCGTTGGCTCCATAAATCCTACTAGCTGTAGGTAGTTGGGGAACATTATCTAGTGTTGGAGCTACTGTACGTTTTGTTCATTACATAATTTTCCAACTGGGGAAAAAAAATGTTTGATACATGTCCATATTGTCTCTCTTATAACACAAACCACAGTGTAATTCCATATAAATAGTTGTTCATGTATTCCTATCAATGTTGCAATCAAAACACAAAAATTACTAAACAGGAAGCTGGTGACCTAATGATAAATATATCTCTGAGTGAGTAAATACACATTGGTGAAACCAGGCATAAAGCTACAGGACCAGGTGCTGGGTGTCCTTGGTTTGATCAGATAATGGCAGAGAGTGAATGAAATCAGAGAATACCTGCATATCCCACTGTACCTCGGTTTCTGCTCATTAAGTGTTCATCATAACAAATATGAATAGGTCATAATAATATCATGATCATCTATAATCAAGTAACAACAACAAAGGATGTTGCTTTCACGACAGGTGATTTAAGGTGATTAAATCACCTTAAAGAACCTAAGATTGAGAACTAGTGCTGGGATGGCAGCAATATCCTGCTTCCTATTTGTAGTCACGTACCTGCTTTAAACGAATAAGAAAAGCTCATAAACTTATGAAATATGCAGAATATTTGTTAACAGTATAGAGAAGACGTCCTCTAACTGAATTATTTGATTTTTTTAAGGATTTAACTCCGTTAAATTTCATCAGAGAAGATTCTTCTCATAACATCCTCAGACCTGTGATGTTGAGTGAATATGCTGGAAGAGGAGCTGCTTTTAACTGAGTCGTTAATAGCAGCATGAGACATAGTAAATGTGCACTTGTGGGAGTAGTATAAAAAGTGGAGGCGGCAGAAATATTGTGCTGTATGCTCAACACAGCAGAGTATAACTTACACTCTACATGAAACACAGAAGTTATTGTAGAACACCACATGGATGGCATGCAGAAATACACCCAGAAATATTTCAACGCCAACTATGGGGCAACTGCTCATCACTGTGCTGCAAGTATTTTAGTAAGGGGAGAGTTACTCTTCTTCTATGGTGTTTTGTCATGCAAACAATGCAGAAATGTAAGTGAGGGTGTCACTGTACAGTCTGGTATAAGTAACCTCTTTTATAAGCGCTAAGAGGATAGAAAGTGGCCACAACAAACTTCCCGTCAAAGGTTCGGCCCGTCAGCAGCCTCTGAGCCTCTTTGGAGTCACTGGAATTGGCGTACTCTACAAATACCTGCAGGGTGCACAAAAGTAAATGCAGATGAAAAGAGAGGAAAAGGGTTTAACCAAGAGGGAATATACACAACAGTGAAATTGTTCAGTGAAAAAAAAATGCAATACCAGTCCCATACACAAATGTTTTCACAAACACAAGGCAATTTGCCTTTTTGGAAATCAAAAGAAAGGGTCTAAATAATGAGTAATAGTGTTGTGAAATAAGCTGATGTTTTGTTTAATCAGTATTGTGTTTATCAGGTCCATCGGTTTCTCTTTTTAACTGATGAATGAAAACGGCTGTTGCACGCTAGGAGTCATTTCTTCTCATTCAGACACAGAATAGACATATAGTACTTGTTGCTCCTCAGCTGCACTCTGAGATGTGTTCAAGTGCAAAGTTTTGTCACAGGCATAAGCAATGTAAAGCAACGCCACTTGTTATTTCAGTTTATTTTGGTGTGTTGTTGACTTAAACAACCACAGTTTTACATCTCAGTGAGAATTCCCTGTAATTCACCATGTAGTATAGTAGTACCTCGAGATACTATTTTAATTCATTCCAGCGTTGTGAAAAAGCCCCAAACCCCCTAAATTGTGAAGAAAAAACAAACATTTTTATCAACAAATAGACATGCAGACTTTACCTTTGTGTAATTAATTGCACATAAGTCAAGTAAACAAACAAGTTACAAGAACACATAAGACACATCTTTACTGCACCAATGAGAGTGAGATCCGGTCTCAACTTATGTTGTATCCATCCGCCAGCAGCGGTGGTGTTCTGGAGCACGGATCGTGTCTCGGATTTTGCTCATATGTCAAACAAAAATAGGGGCAGAGCGACGGCTTGTACCTAAAAAACTCATGTGTCGAGCATCTCGCATCTCGAGGTACTACTGTATTTGAAACAGAGCAACAGTCTAACCTGTCCTTTCCCTGGGTTCTCCTTAGGAATAAGCAGAGAAACCACAGAACCGTATTTCTGGCACTCCTCTTTCATGTCTTCCAGGATGTCTGGGATAAATATAGACACGCATGCAGTAAGACATGGGCAAACAATCAATTGATCAAAGTCATTCAAAATTTAAAGGCAGGAAAGTTAAAAGTGATGTGGTACCTTCATACTCCTCATCATTGTGCAGATGGTTGTCATCAATCAGGTTGAGCAGACGCAACACTGGAGAAGGCAGCAGAACCAGGTCTTCAATGTGAGGAGCTGAATTCACACACACACACACACACACACACACACACACACACACACACACACACACACACACACACACACACACACACACACACACACACACACACAGTCACTATTGTGGAATAAGAGATGCGTTAATCTTCATATCAAGTACTGTCTCGTACCAAAGGGAATGCTGAAGAATGGGCTCTGCAGGGCAGTTTCAGCTGAGCATCTTTGCTTTGGTTCCTTGAGAAGCATGCTAAAGACAAAGTAACAAAACCTCACTGTGCAAACATTCCAGCAGGCAGCCTACAATACTCCTCTGCTTACATAGCAAGGCAGGTGAATACACAAGAGTATAACAGTCATATTTGGTTTAAATGAATCAATCTGAATTCGTAATAATGTGTGAGTTCTTACCTTTTGATAAGGTCTCTGAGGTGATAGACAGGGATGGCAGGGCATGCCAGACTATTGCTGGCAAAAATATGATCCACAATGGCAGCGCTGTTGTCCTTCAAGAGGAGATTACATATTCAGATTGGTCACACTGGTATTAATTTCTGTGTTAATGAAATCTGGATTCTGGGGGGGTTTTTTTTCACTCAACCTTAGTGATTTAATAAAAGGCTAAGATTTCCAAATCAGCATTTTATCATCCTGTGAATTGTTTCAGCATCCATGAAATACCTGCCAGTATTGTAATACTCTCCAGTCAACTCGTACCTTCCACTTCTGTGATCGAACAGTGTCTTTGAGCTTGATTCCTGAGAACATCTCCAAAAGGATGACACCCAGGCTCCACAGGTCCACTGCAGATGTGCAGCCTGAGTTCCCCTCCATCTCCACTCCAGCCTGAGCGAGGCTGTTCTGAAGCTCAGCCTCTGGTGCACGATACCCATCTGTCTGGATATACTTCACATCCTGGAAGAAATGAGGGACAAACACAGTGAGAAACACTCCTCTACCTCTCACCAATCAAGCCCCAAAAACACCCACCTGGTTTCCCTCTTTGAAGCTGAGGCCAAAGTCAATGACCTTGAAGCACTCGTCATCCGCACTCCAGAGGATGTTGCGTGGCTTGAGGTCAGCATGGACATAGCCCTCCCTGTGTAGGAAGGCAAGAGCCTCCAGGATGTCTCTAGCACAGTGCTGGACAAGCCACATGGAGTGTCCCTCCTGGTGTCTGACACAATCACATAATGTAATGACATTAAAGACAAAACTTGAACTTCCTGACACTGATCTAGTGGCTGCCAACATGTTGGATTGGTTGGTAAATCTAAAAACCTATCATAATCCAAAGAAAAGCACATTTTGGAATGTTTGTAGCGCTAAATTCATTAACACCGCATTAGTCCAACGGTGTCAGTCCTGTGGTCCATGTCTTTTTACTACTTTTACTTCTTTTTACTGTCATCCAAGAAAAATATTGTATGAAATAAACTGACCTTTACCAGGCCACATCGTACCAGTGAACTTTTCAGTAAGGCTGTATATGCATAAATAATGGTTAAAGATTCTTGTACATAAGATATTCTTCTCCTTTCGGCTTTTCCCTTCAGGGGTCGCCACAGCAAATTAGTTGCCTCCATCTGACAAGGTCTTCTGCATCCTCTTCTCTCACACCAACTACCTTCATGTCCTCTTTCACTACATCCATAAACCTCCTCTCTGGTCTTCCTCTAGGCCTCCTGCCTGGCAGTTCAAAACTCAGCATCCTTCTACCAATATATTCACTATCTCTCCTCTGGACATGTCCAAAACCATCTCAGTCTGGCCTCTCTGACTTTATCTCCAAAACCTCTAACATGTGCTGTCCCTCTGATGTACTCATTCCTGATCCTATCCTTCCTGGTCACTCCCAAAGAGAACCTCAGTATCTTCATCTCTGCTACCTCCAGCTCTGTCTCCTGTCTTTTCCTCAGTGATTGTACATAAGATATTATGTTCATCATATACGCATTTCCACTGTTAGACATAATCTAACCCCCCCCCCAAACAAACAGAAATCACATCATTTGATTTTTTAATGATTTATTTGTATGTTGCTGGGGTTCATATGTATTTCCACCCATGAGAATCAGAAATAATCATGGCTCAAAGAGCTGTCAGTCCACCTTAAAAAAAAAAGTCCCCCTTTATCCCATGACCAACCAACCACCCCTTTGAGCTCATGTCACCTCTGCACTCCACAGTCAGTCACAATCCAGCTGCTACCATGGGGAAGACCAGAGAGCTTTCTGAAGACACCAGAGACAAAATAGTAGAGCTCCACAAAGCTGGAAAAGGCTATGGGGCAATTGGAAAGCAGCTTGGTGAGAGCAAATCAACTGTTGCAGCAATTCTTAGAAGATGGAAAAGGCTAAACAGGCCTGCTAATCTACGTCGGACTGGGGCTCCATGTAAAATCTCTCCTCCTGGGGCATTCGCATGATGAGAAACGTTAGGAATCAGCCCAGTTAGGAATCAGCCCAGAACTACACGGCAGGAGCTGCTCAATGACCTGAAGAGAGCTGAAACCACAGTTTCAAAGGCTACTGTCGATAGAACACTAAGGCGTACTGGTTAAAAATCATGCATGTATCGTCAGATTTTGAGCAACAACTTCCTTCCCTCAGTCAGAGCATTGAAGAGGAGTCGTGGCTGGATGTTCCAACGTGATAATGATCTGAAGCACACAGCCAGGATGATCAAGGAGTGGCTGCGTAAGAAGCATATCAAGGTTCTGGAGTGTCCTAGCCAGTCTCCAGACCTAAATCCAATAGAGAATCTTTGCAGGGTGCTGAAACTTTGTGTTGCTCAGCGACAGCCCAAAAACTTGACAGATTTAAAGAAGATTTGTGTGGAGGAGTGGACCAATTCCCTGCTGCCGTATGTGCAAACCTGGTGAAGAACTACAGGCAACGTTTGACCTCTGTAATTGCAAAAAAAGGCTTCTGCACTAAATATTGGCACTGATTTTCTCATGGGTGCAAATACTTATGAACCCCAGTAACATACAAATATATCATTAAAAAATATCATATGATGTGATTTCTGGATGTTTTTCTTATAGATTATGTCTCCAACAGTGCAAATGTGTCTATGATGAACATTTCAGGCCTCCCCCTATTTTCTAAGTGGGAGAACTTGCAAAATCCCAGGGGGTGTAAATACTTATACTCCTCACTGTACCTTGTCAGAAATATCCTTCAATAAAACACATGGGCAAATCTTCTGTGTGCCTTGTACTTAATCGGTTGGCATGAGGTGAAAGATTATACCAGATCAACCTAATATTGTAGGCTACAGTGTTCAGGACTGCATTTTACTGGCTGTATTATATATTCTCTATTCCATTCATATCACTGATGGTTGTGAGATAGCCAAAACATGTCTTTTTACAACCTGCATGTAAGACAGGCAGTGATGTGTCTTGACTTACCGCCCTCCCAGTGTACCACTGCTGCCTCTCACCAGCAGGTCAGACACACTGACATCCAAGAGCTCCAGCAGCAGACAGCGAGTGGCAACACCCATGCAGCTGTGGTTAGTGAACACTCCATATAGTGTCACTGAAAGAAGAACAAAACTGTCATGACCAGCATCAGTAGTGTTGTATATCTATGACCGGTAAGAAAACAGTACATACAAGCTTCCTACTACACATAACCATTCACTTCAGTAATGGTAGTCGTTGTATGTCTGTTCCATATCAAATCAGCATGTCATGTCAGATTCCTCTGTACTTAGATAACATGATTATTTTGCAGCTTTGTAACACATTTAATGTACAGCCTGGGATTTGACTAGGTTGTACAGGGATTTAATTTTACTAAATGAAACCCCTGTTTCACTTGACTGATCTATAGAATTATAAATTCCCCCTGAAGCTCCAACAGAACATTTTATCACATGTACGTCAAGATAAGTGCCTGGTAAACCGAGGAGGCAACCTGATAACATTTGCCCTGCTTTATAGCCACACTGTACCATCTTCATGTACGGATAAAATGATATTACCAATGTTCTTATGTCCCTGGATGTCTTCCAGTACGGACCTCTCCTTGTGATACCCGTAGTCTCCTCCCTGAGTGTCGGCCTGGAACTCCTTGACCGCAGCGGTGGTGGCTCTACCTGAGCTGACCCGGTACACCGAGGCCGACACTCCCTGGCCGAGCCGCGACTGGACGGTCCAAATCTCACCGAAGATCTCGAACAGGACCGGCTTTGCACCCTGGTCTACACTAACCTGCGTCGGCATGACGCCGTCTGGTCGAGGTGTGTGTCCCCTAGCGCCAGGCTCCGATTTGCCGCAGTGAGCCATTGGGTAACGAGGAGTGGAGCCAGCTAGTTGACAGGTGTGAGCAGCTGCATGAGCATTGCTAACAGTCTCCGTCTATACGAGATGAAACCCACCAGGCCGTGTCAAGGACGGCCAACACACGACCCGCAGACACCCGCAACTCTGTCAAAACTGAGCGAAGAGCAACATGTGGACATATTAGACTACTGCTAGCGTCCTGGAGCGATCCAAACAAACTCCGAAATATTAGCAAATTTAGCTCCTGTAAATGACTAAACTAGCCAAAAACGTATGAGCACAGACACAAACCACTGCCGCGACGTGCCCGGAAACACGTCCTCCATGACACAGCAGGAGTTACAAAGGCCGGCCTCACATGTTTAATAACTTTAAATGTCGGCTTTTACGGCAGTAAAGTTCTGCCCGAGTTTGTAACTCAAGTTGTTGATATGCATCTAACTTCCATCTCTGCTTTTATCTCTGCAGATTCGAGGGGCATATTTCACTTTAGCGCCCCCTGTCGGTCAGGAGTGTCACGACATCAGCGCCTGGTGGTCTATCTCATCATGTCAGTTATCATTTATCATATTGTTCTCACACACCAGGCTATTTAACTGACATAAAAATATTTTCATGGCTTGACTTTCTTACTCTGTGTCTTGAGATGTTGAATTATGATCTAATAATGAACATCTAGTTATCTACAGTATATAAAGTTGTAAATGATATGGGATGTCAGCCTGTGCTGCAGTGTAGTGGGGCCAATGTGTTGTGATGTTGTAACATTAGATAATGACATGCCTTACAATGCAAGAAGGATGTACCTTACCCACCACGTGGGCCTCCTGCTATCATCACTTTCACTTTTCATTGTATTTTATACTGTTTATATTTTAGTTTAGTATATGGTCTGTTAGTGCTGTATGTGTCTGTTAGTGTAGTGTATGTCTTGTGGTATTGTCCTGTCCTGTGGTGTCAGTGTTTCTTTTTCTCCTGGTGTTTATCCAGTATTTATTCGTTATGTATGCCTGCGCAGTGGATATGTGCAGTTTCCTGCAGGATTAATAATCAATCAATCAATCAATCAATCAATCTATCTATCTATCTATCTATCTATCTATCTATCTATCTATCTATCTATCTATCTATCTATCTATCTATCTATCTATCTATCTATCTATCTATCTATCTATTGATCTATCTATCTATCTATCTATCTATCTATCTATCTATCTATCTATCTATCTATCTATCTATCTATCTATCTATCTATCTATCTATCTAAAATTGATTATACATGCTCATCATCATATTTTTGGAGATGAGAAATTGGTCTTTTGTTTATTTGTGAGCTTTTAATTCTTAATGTGAAAACAATATGGACATAGCAAAGAAGTTATGTATTATTTACAGTTCAGATGTTCCTGCCTCTTCTGGACGAAAGTATTCACTATAGCCATTTAAATCCTTTTTGCAAAGTCAACTACCATCTGTCCTTCTGCATTTCTCTCCTGGATATCAAACCTGCCCATCACCTCCTCATCACCTCTGTTTCATGCACCAACATGTCCATTGAAGTCTTCACCAATGACAACTGACTCACTTCTAGGTATGCTCTGCATCACTTCATCAAAGTCCAACCAGAATTTCTCCTTCTCCTCCAGCTCACATCCTACCTGTGGAGCATACCCACTAACAACATTGAACATCACACCTTCTACTTCTAGCTTCAGACTCATCACTCTATCTGACACTCTTTTTACCTCCAAGACATTCCTAACAAATTCCTCTTTCAAGATAACTCCTACTCCATTTCTCTTCCTATCTACACCATGATAGAACAACTTGAACGTTGTTCCTAAACTTCTAACCTTGCTACCTTTCCACCTGGTCTCCTGGACACACCATATGTCTATCTTCCTCCTCTGCATCATGTCAACCAACTCTACCTACCTTTTCCTGTCATAGTTCCAACATTCAATGTCCCTACTCTTAGTCCTACTTCCTTCGAACACTTTTCTTCTCTCCTTCTTTGACCAACAGTAGTCCAATTTCCACCGGCACCCTGTAGGTGAACAGCACAGATGACATTCGTTGTTAACCTGGGCCTCGACCGATCTGGCATTGAAGTCATAGATTTGATTTGCATGTTTGATTTGGCAAAAGTTTTACGTCGGATGCCCTTCCTGTGTCAGGAAGGGCCTTCCTGACGGTCCTAAGCCCCTCTCTTTAGCCGGTCTTGGGACCAGCACAATAAGACACTGGTTTGTGCCCTCTCGTGGCTACACTGAATACTTAAAACGGTCAAATAGAACTTACAATATGTATCAATTAAAGTAAGATAACTCAAATCATTACAGGTTCCTAAAATACAATATAGTTTTGAATATTAATAGCATTAAATAGGACTGACCAAAACATTGGATCAACAGATCTATAAAGTGTCTATTGTTGTCTACATGTTTGTCACGTGACGAACTTTTCCACCGGCTGGAAATGTCGTAAACGACAGTGCCGTAAACTGCTGAGTTTGCAGCGCTTTCAAAGGATATCAAGTTACCCCAGGTAAGACCTAAACAACTGCATTTCATAACAAATGATGCAACAAAAAATGATGGCTTTATATTTATTAAATCAACCAGGCATATTGATAACTGAATAAAAATACACAAAATAGAAAGATTTTACCCTATAAACGTTGGATTTTGGGGCTTCTCGTCCACACGATGCCTTTAATTTAGAACAAGGGGAAAGCCCCAGTCGAACCCGGAAGTAGTGAGATAGTGAACTGGTGTCCACATCCGTGCTTGTTCTACTGAAGGAGGCGACAGGAGACAGACGCTGGCTTTAATTCGCAGGTTACAACATCCAGAACGGTACGTAGATATCCAGACGCGACAGGAGAGCTCAAGAACTAATAGAAAGCATCATACTGACATTAACAGTGATACTTTTTTTTTTTTTGTGTGTGTGCATTATTGAATGTTTCCGTTTCTCCAGAGCTCGTCAGGCTCGT
The DNA here is from genome assembly GCF_040054535.1 of Antennarius striatus. NCBI lineage: Eukaryota > Metazoa > Chordata > Actinopteri > Lophiiformes > Antennariidae > Antennarius > Antennarius striatus. Next base: position 14,160,058 of record NC_090782.1, on the reverse strand, counting down.
CTGCTAACATGGAAAACGAATGCAGAAGCATTCGAGTGTTTAAACATTCGTTTTGTCAGAGGTTATGAGCCAGACAAACAGCATTTGTATATAGTCAAGATAATATTTGGTTCCATGTGTGCTGCACTGAAATAAATTGCAGCTTTCTACTTTAAATCTCAGCATGTCTCACTTGGATGAGTGATTTCTCCGTGGAGTGAGGGGGGGGGGGACCAGTCTGTCTCCAGCTCGGAGAGCCTCAAAGTTGTTCCTGATGTCAGCATTCTTCTGCCTGATGAAGAGCTCAGTCTGCTGACTTTTAGGGGGAAACTGAAGTCAACGCCTGTGCCTGACAGAGCTTCCGTGTACGCTTTTTCTTGTGCAAAAAAGAGGATTATTTTTTCCACACCAGAATTAATTGGATTCTTACTTACTGTAAATGATTCTATAGAACTCTAACCATGCTTTTTTATCATATTCAAACGTGTGTCGGCTGGTGTTGCACAGCTGTCTACTCACTGAAAGCTCTCTGTTAATACACTATTTAATCTGAAGAGTGTAAAGCGTTTGGGAGTGATCTGAGAAAGGAAGTGTCTTTGGAATAGAAAGTCTTCCAATAATGAGTGCAGTTCCATCTTTTGTTGATATATATTTTAGAGGAACATTTTGAAAACACATCAGATCGAAACGGGGGAAAATGATCTTGAATATCTTTCCTGATAGTAAGTAGGTGATGTAGTGATGAATTAGCAACAAAATGATGCCACGTGATTTGATAGAAATGAAAATGATAACCCATAAGAGAGGAGAAATCAAAGACGCCCCAAAAAATGATGAATGATGAAAAAATGATGCAGCAGACTGGTCGATTTTGCCAAAATGTCACTTTAGCAACTCAAAATGATTCTCAGTAGTTTGCGTGGCCCCCATGTGCTTGTACGCATGCCTGACAAAGTTGGGGCATTGTCCTAATGAGACAACGGATGGTGTCCTGGGGGATCTCCTCCCAGATCTGGACCAGGGCATCACTGAGCTCCTGGATAGTGAGGAGCAACCTGGCAGCGCCGGATGGACCTAAACATAATGTCCCAGAGGTGTTCAATTGGGTTTAGGTCAGGTGTACGTGGGGGCCAGTCAATGGTATCAATTCCTTCATCCTCCAGGAACTGCCTGCATACTCTAGCCACATGAGGTCAGGCATTGTCATGGATCAGGATTATTGCGTTGTGGGATATGCAGTTTTGGTCAAAGCACACTTTTGACCTATTTATTTTTAGACACTCTATAACCTTTTTTATACTGTCGTGGATTTGACACATGTGCCCAAGGGCAGCGGTCCCCAACCACAGGGTTGCGACCCAGTACCAGGTGGCACATTTGAATTTCTGTCTTTCTTAGTGTTCTGGATTAAAATCAAGGCAGAATAAGCTCAAAAAGTATTGAAAACACTGCTTCCATTTCCTACTTCTTGTCTCTGTCACGTGGGATTTTCTTCAGTGACTGCAAATAAAACCAAACTAAGGAGTAGACCGGACGTCCTGAACACAATACGGGGATCATTGTCTCCCTTTATCCCAAGATGGGACCAGCTTATTGCAGAGAAACAAGCTCAGGGCTCCATTATTTCTCATTATTATTATTATTTGATTGACTTGTTCACTCTTTTATATAGAAATGATCAGTATTTCTCCTACATTGAATGCAATGATTGTAAATGGCAGTCGGGTATTTCAAGATGAATCATCAGTGCAGTCACTAGAATCGAGTTTTTTTATATCATTTTTTATTAAAAAGGATGTTCGCAGGACGCCTAGAGGAAGACCAAAGAGGAGGTTTATGGATGTAATGAGGGAAGACATGAAGGTAGTTGGTGTGAGAGAAGAAGATTCAAAGGACAGGGCTAGATGGAGGAAATTGATTCGCTGTGGCGACCCCTGAAGGGAAAAGCCAAAAGGAAAAGAAGAAGAAGATTAAAAAGGATGTTCGTTCTAAAATAATTTCTTTTACAGAGCTTTTGATATCAATTTATGTAAAAAAGGTGTATTTTCTGTTGATGTCTGCATTTGACATCAGACCACTGCGGTGATTTATTATTAGACTACAGCCGTCTTGGCGTTATTAATGATTATTGAGCAAATGAATATTGTCGTGGTTGAAACCGGTCTGTGGTGTAAAAAAGGTTGGGAACTGCTGCCCTAGGGGATCAGTACAGTATACAAAATAAATAAAATCAGGAACAATTTCTCGAGATGGTACAGGTAAGTTATTCCAAGCCTCAGATTTGTTCTAAATCAGTTTTTACCTGAAGCTAAAAGAAGAAAATGATGCTGGACAAGTTTTATTGTGTTCAGAGGACTTGTAATGTTAGATTCCTTTTCGTTGCAAAGTCTCAAGAAGTCATGTTGTTGTAAATTCATTCATTTTCTCAACCTGCTTCATCTGCTTGCGTAGGTTGCGGGTTGTTGTACAGTATAAACTACAAAATGATAATAACAATATGAAACCAGTTTAATTTTGTGATTTATCTGATCTATTTGATCACCTCTTCCATCTGCGTATCTATTATAACTTCAACCAGGGGCTCATTAATATAAAAAACTTTCCTGGAGGTTTCCATCTGATTAAAGAGGGTGTATTTTTCATATCTGAACACTGTGTTGACTAAAATTTGCTTTCCTTACCTTAAGGTTCTTCTGGGAGACATGGGTGATGTTGCAGTTCTCCACACAGGGCAGAAGATGCCCCTCATTGGACTGGGAACATGGAAGAGCAAGTCAGGAATGGTGAAGTCTTCACTTGTGTCTTTTTTTTTTTTAAAATAAGATCTCCTCAGATTAATCTTAATCTTCTTTGTTCAAATACTTGGTTACCTACGACTTCACTAACGATAGGGTTGGGTAAGTTTACACTGTTTGGTTTGGTTTTATGTCCTTTACCCTTCATTGTCCATGCATAATGGCAAACAGTCTCTAGTAGACATTTCATCAGAAATCACAATTCTCTGACGTTTTACACACGGTTTCTATGAAATGTAAAAATGTGCATCTTGTAATAGTTTCTATGGTTTGCCATTTATGTATTTTTAAAGAACTGTTGAGCTTCATTAGTTTGCTCACAGTCGTGGTTTTTTTTTTTTTTTTAGTTCCGGAGGGACCTGTTTCCTGACACACATCCAACCTAACTGAAGCTGCAGTTATCACTTGTTAGTTGAGAAGAATATAGTCATGTGACTAGTAAGAAGAATAGAGTCATGTGACTAGTAAGAAGAATAGAGTCATGTGACTAGTAAGCCACAACTGCAGGATAACTGTCTCTTATTCTGAAGCCTCGTTTTGATCTGCTCCTGTTTGTCTTGTTAGGTTACCATAATACATATGTATTAGGGATATTAGGAATGTTGTGCACACATTTCAGATGAAAAGCCGCCATTACTGGACATTCATTTCTGTTAATTGTTTTATGAGAAAATGTTGTGGAAACACCTCTTTGAAATGTCTGCGACATGCAAGGAACTAATGCAATACCGATACAAATTGCACGCTATTAAATTTATGTTTTACACATATTTTTACCCTGTTGCAGGTGAAACAAGCAGTTCTTTGGGCCTTGGAGGCTGGGTATCGCCACATCGACTGTGCAGCCATTTATGGCAATGAGGCTGAGATTGGAGAAGCCCTACAGGAAGCCTTCGGCCCAGACAAGGTAAAAGCAGATTCTAATGCCATACAATCGCTGACAGAATAACAAGAACTCCTTTTAGATTGACAGAAACTTGTGTTCATTTAATAGAGCAGTTAATGTAAAAGATTCAGTGGCCATTCTGAAATGTGCGATTTTATTCCAACACAATTCCACAGATGTCAGAAGTGTTGCAGGAGAATGCAAAAAAGGAAAATCTGTCAGAGCTCTTTGTGAACTGAACGTTCATTTGTCACGTTTATTCTAGCAGCCCAAGATTCACGCAATAATTGTGCCATGTAATTATCTCCTGATGGGCCACATCCTTCCATGTGTAATATCCGTGAAAATTTCTTGTGATAAAAGTGCACGTTTTGTTGTGACCCAACACACACCTGCTAATAATCATGCAATCAAATGAGCATCTTGACCACCTACACTTGTCAGGTGGATTGATTCTCTCTATCGGGGGCAAATGGTCAGCATCAGATTTAAACATTTTTCTGAGTAACGATCTAGGAGATAAACGCTTTGTTCATGTAATGGAAGTAGAGACAAAAGCGTAGCTTTATTTATTTGTTGATTATGTATCTGATGTTTGTGCACCAGGCCCTGACAAGAAACGACGTGTTCATCACATCCAAGCTGTGGAACACCCGACATCACCCAGATGACGTGGAACCATCACTAATGAAGACCCTGAAGGACCTGAAGCTGGATTACCTGGACCTCTATCTCATCCACTGGCCCCTTGGCTTCCAGTGAGCTCACACAGAGATCAACAAAAGAAAACAAAAAGAAAAACCTAATGATTAAGGCTTTATATTCCCAGTTGTTAAGGAGAAGGAACACCTTTAATGCAATTACTGGTTGTCCTGGTATGTAATATTTTCGGAGCTTTTAAAAATTTGAGAAAGAATACATTTATTAATAGAGAAATTGTTGTGAAAACATTAACTGGACTTGTTTTGAGGTTAAATACAGGATGTTCAGAATAAGAACAAACTAGAACAAACACACAAAGAAAGTGAGAAAAAACAAAAAGCACACACACACTGACAAAACGGTCCAAAAACAAATCAAGGTTTTGTTAAATCAGACCTGTCGTCATGTGTCGTGCTTTGATTAAAGGCTCCTGAAACTCGGACCAGTCTGTAAAAATACCCACTTAATATCAAAGTTTATGAAATTAATGTAGACACCTTTCATAAATAGAAGTTAAATGTTTGCAAACTTGGTTTAATTTACTTATTTATACTTAAATATAGAAGTCGCCAAAAGAAGGCATGTATGCATTGCATGCATCTCGTCAACCCTGCAATGTGTAGTTCTTGTTCTAACTTCTGGGTATACGAAATAAGAATTTAAAGCAACTTTGAGGGTTTTCTCTTACTTTTTCTTATCATTCATAGTTCTCATGGTACTCCTTAATTTCACGAAGAAGCAGAGTGTGGCTTAACAAAGATTCAAGTCACTATTGTGATCACTGATTTGGTTTTCTGATGTTGTGTTGAACCAGTACACACAATAAAAGTGTCCCTACCCTTGTCCTGATTCCAACACATGAGTAGGTGCTAAATGTGTCAGATTAAAGTGAGAGTTTAACCTGTTTCTAATCCACAACTACATAAATGATAAAAAATATTTATATTTTTATAAAACCAATAGACATGCAGACTTTATCTGTGCATTATTATATTTAAGTTACGTAAACAATGATAAAGTATGAAAAGAAACGCCAAAGTCGCAAGAACACAAGTCAAGAGAACAGGATCTGGTCTCAGCTGATGTTGTATCCATCCGCCAACTAGTGGTGCTGTCCTGAAGCATTGGTGGTATCTCAGATTTTGCTCGTATTTCAAACAAAAACATGGACAGAGCAACAACTTGTATCTGAAACAACTTAAATGTTGAGCAGCTCGTGTCTCTAGGTACTACTGTAATCCATCTGTCTCTTTCCACTTTCCACTTACTGACCTGTACCTTGATGTCCAAGGTGGCTTTAATCCTTCTATTAAATAGGGTTTTATCTTTCCCCCACAGACGTGGAGACGATCCTTTCCCCAAAGCAGAGGATGGAACCATGCTGTATGACACCACAGACTACAAGCTGACCTGGGCTGCCATGGAGAAGCTGGTGGACAAGGGCCTTATTAAATCCATTGGCCTGTCCAACTTCAATAGTCGGCAGTTAGACGATGTTTTATCTGTGGCCAGGATCAAGCCTACTGTTCTTCAGGTGTGGGCTGCTTGTGATGATAAAATTTTTATGAGAATATTTCCCAGCTGGTTTAGTGTTGAATGCCATTATAACGTGTCGGGTTTGGTTGTCTGACAGCAGCAGACCATCATGTTTTTTCTTTTGGTCCGACAGGTAGAGAGCCACCCCTGCCTGGCCCAGGTAGAGCTGCTGGATCACTGCCGAAAACAGGACGTGGTGATGACGGCCTACAGCCCTCTGGGGTCACCTGACCGGGCCTGGAAACAGCCCGATGAACCCGTTATACTTGAGGAGCCTCTGCTCACCGCCCTGGCGGAGAAATATAAGAAGTCACCAGCTCAGGTCATCCTGAGGTGACGTCAGTGCACTCCTAACCGACACATAGATTTATTTGATATTTAGAAAGGTCTATGTTTTTAAGTTAAAACCTTAATATAGAAAATCTATTGGTTTTCAATTCTGCTTTACTAAATAGGACTTTAGAGTAGCAGAAAGACATTCTTCTTACCTCTTATTCCGCTTTTATAAGTCACGGGGGTTGCTGGAGCCTATCTCAGCGGACTTACAGGCGAGAGGCGGGGGACACTCTGAGAATAACCCCAGTGCACTGCGTAGCCACATGAACACACACACACACACACACACACACACACACACACACACACACACACACACACACACACACACACATCTAAGGGCAATTTGGAGTGACCAATTCACCTTAAGTGTTTTCCGTGGTGGGAGTGAGCCAGAGAAACCACGTGGACAAAGAAGAAATTCCACACAGAAAGGATTCGAAACTGGAACCTTCTAGCTGTGAGGCAACAGTGCCATCCACTATGCCACCGTAACGCCCTTATAGATATGTTAACTGATAAATTAACCTGATGACAATTATAAAATGGTTTATTCCTATGGCAACCTCATTTATCCTCTATATCAGTAGTATAAAAGTGGTTGCAGATAAGAGTTGCTTTTTAGGGATGGTACTTAAGAATCCAAGCCAACATATTCATAATTTCTTTTCTTGTTGGAATTCGAATTAACAATGTCCAGAATTAATTTTGTTATGTTAAAATGGAGATAGGCTCCAGCTCCCGTGACCCGCTACAGCGGATTCAGTGACAGAAAGTGAATGTTAAAATTTGTTAACAAATTTCTTATAAGTAGGAATCTTCATAGGTATCTACAATTGTTCCTACATGTTAGATTTCATCAATTTGATCCATATCTAATCTATTCTGTCTCTACATCTAAAGTTCAAATCTGAAAAATCACAGTTAAGTTACTCATTTTTACTTGCTGTTATAAATAGATTGCCACATGTCGTTCTAAATGTCTTGATACAAATACTTGGGATCATTGTCATGGATCATTGTCATGGACACAGTTCACGGACTGATGACTTGACATTCTTTCACTATTTGCTGTTTTATCCATCCATCCATTCATTTTTTTGAAGAGAAGACGACTGTAATCTTCTCGTCCACATCCGCTTTTCTAGTTTGTTGCTGGAGTCTATCCCAGCTGACTACAGGTCAGAGGTGTGGTGTGCTCCGAAGCGTATTGGTTCATGTTTGCTTTCATTATAGCATGTTGTGGCCTTGAGACGGCAACTGCACCAGACTTAAACATTTATTTTGTAATTTGGTGATGCGTGACTTTTTTTCCTCAACACTGTCAGTGACACTTGGGTTGAAGAAGACTGTGTTGTATTTGCAGATGGCAGGTACAGCGTGGAGTGGTAACGATCCCCAAGAGTGTGACCGAGTCCCGAATCAAAGAGAATATTCAGGTGAATTCACGTCACCCAGAAATACATTTTTAAATACATGACACTATTTTAGAAAAAAGTTCTTTGCTTTCAAGGATTTAATGTTGATGTTGTTATTGTCAGGTTTTTGACTTCACCCTTGAAGACCAGGAGATGAAGAGTGTTACTGCACTAAATAAAGGCTGGCGCTACATTGTACCATCAATCACTGTAAGTCTGTTTCATGTGTTGATCCATCATAGTTGAATGAGTAATGTTCTAGTTTCATTTTACAGGCTGCTGGGATATCGACCCTGTGTTTCTCAGCATTCTTGGTGGTATTACGATGGTGATTGAGGTACTTCTAGTCCGTACCTGGTACAGATGTTCCTGTACACGTTTCCAGCCACTTTGTTGTACCTCCATGTAGGCTGATCTGACTAGCATTTCACACCCTGTTACTATGTGATGGACCATCACAGTGGCATCTTAGCACAGCCTGCAGGTGTCTGATCTACTCTGCTAGATCCTGGACTCTAGGGCCCTGTTGCATAGCGCCTGCTTTTGCACTGCCCCTAGTCTGTCTGTCAGTCCAGCATTGTCCAGCTATTGGTAGCTGTTCTTTAAATCAGCCACTTTACCTTGCAGTGTTACATATCATACCCTCACCTATGGTCATAAGCTTTGGGTCATAACTGAAAGGACAAGATCCTGGACACAAGCGTCTGAAATGAATTTTCTCAATAGAGTGGTAGGGCGCACCCTTAGAGATCAGGTGAGGAGCTCAGTCACCAGGGAGGAGCTCGGGAGTAGAGCCACTGCTCCTCCTCCTCAAGGGGAGTCAGCTGAGGTGGCTCGGGCATCTGTTCCAGATGCCTCCTGGATGCCTGGAGAGGTGATCTAGGCATGTCCTAGGTCTTCCCCGAGGAGACCTCAGGGAAGACCTAGGACATGCTGGAGAGACTATGTCTCTCGCCTGGGAATGCCTCGGGATCCCCCTGGATGAGCTGGAAGAGGTGTCTGCGGAGAGGGAAGACTGTTGCCCCAGTGACCCGACCCTGGATAAGCGGTTGAAGATGGATGGATGGATGGATGAATGGATGTTACATATCAGGGGCATGTCCTTTCATGTTGATTGATCATCTTCCTCCTCATCAGATTTTGTTTGCCTAATGAGTGAGGAGTTCATCCTGAAGGGCCATCTTCTTGGATTTTTTTGTTTCATCATGGACTGTGGCTCTGATGCTCACTAGTCTCTTGTCTCACTAGTGTACAACTGCAGAATGCTGAACTTGGTTTGAAACCCTGTATGGTGGGGACCTTTCTGGTGTTTAACCGTGGCTTCCATCTCCACCTTTGGCTAGCTTATGATCCCAACAAGAAAAAACATCCAGAAAGCTGGCTGTACGTTGGTGCAGTGGGTGGGCTGCCTCACAACAAGAAGGTTGAAGATTCAAGTCCCATCTGTCTGGAGTTTGTATGTTCTCCCCATGTCTGTGGGTTCTGTGCAGGTTCTCAAGCTTCTTCCCACCTCCAAAAACATGAAGTTTCGGTGAATTGATCAGTTCTAAATTGCCCATAGATGTGAGTGTGAGTCTTTCATGTGGCTCTGATGCATCGGTGACACGTCCAGACTTTACCCTGCCTTTTTCTTGTAGCCAGCTGGGATAGGCTACAGCAACACCCGTTAACTACAAGGTGGAAGAAGCAGCTAGAAACGAGAAGATTACTGAACTCTGATGTTTGGTTTGGATGTTACAGGTGGAAGGACGCCGGGTTCCCAGGGATGCAGGACATCCTCACTTCCCCTTCAACGACCCCTACTGACACCCCGCACTGCACCCTGAACATGTGCCTTCAATCAGACAAAATCACAGATGTTCTTAAATCGTGACGTTGAATTGTGTCTTTGTATTTGATTAAATCCATTATTACTGTTGGTGATGAAAAGTGGAAAAACATCTATAAACAATGTGGTTCCTTCAAAATAAAATTTGTGTCATTGGACTTGTTGACATCTTTATTTGGATCCTTTATAAATGGACATCAGACACAAAATTAAAATTGAGCTGCTTAAAAAACTTTAAGCAATGTATTGTGAAAAACTATTTGGAGGTGTGTAAAAAAATGTAGAACGTTTGAAAAACTATTTGGAGGTGTGTAAAAAATGTAGAACGTTTTATAAACATGAAAATTTGAAAGTTTGTGATTTTTTGCTTTAATTTCTAATAAGATAGTAATGTGCTTCCATAGACTTTAGAAAAATTTCACAGTGCAATACCCAACCAGCTGATTTAACTAAATTTGTCCACAATAAGAGTTTAGCCAAACTTAATTAACAAGCTGACTTATGACGAGTGAAAAGCAATACATTAACTTCATAAGGAAGCTTATCGGTCCAGGTGGAAGCAGTATTTTGACTACCACAGATTACCCTGGTGAGAATCAAAAGAACAGGTAAATATGTGTAGTTGCAGTCCTAACAGGGTTACAAGGATGCATGGTAAGGAGCTGAACTGAACAGAACTCCGATTAAACTTCGACTGACTAAAGCTGTTGAACATGTCTTGCAGCAAGGACATCAGTGAGAGCGTAAAGAGCCTGGGTGACGGATCATTTTTGGAAAACAACTTTAAGATGGATGGATAATGAAAGAAAAAGTCAAAAGATAGATGTTGCTGAAACTGGAGAGAGAAAAAAAAGGGGTGGCAGTGGCTCAGTGGTAGAAAGGGGTCATCCAATGTTCCAAGATCGGCGGTTCAATTCCCGCTACCGCCCCCCAAAATAAACACCTGGAGAGTGAGCTGACAGTGGGAGGTGTCAGCTCACCCTCGGAGCACTGCCGAGGCGCCCTTGAGCGAGGCTTACAAGTTGCTCATCTGGGCGCACCACAAAGGAGCTGCCCCACCACTCTACCACCCCTGCATGCGTACAGGCCCCATGTGTTTTTGTGAATTCAGGGCCTGTAGACGCAAAAAGTATATACAGGTGCGATCGCGCATCAACGATTGCGAGTCCACCGCATCGCGGATTTTTGGTCAGCAGTCACATGATACCGTACATGCATTCTATTGGCTGATGGCATCCGGAAGTGCGCTACGTTCTGTAAGTCTCGCACTTTCGTGAGACACAATAGTGCTTCAAACAGTCTATCAGAGTGTGGGAAAAGGTTACACAGATAGAAGGTGGTTTAATATCAGTATGGGGAGGGTTCACAAATGTTTATCGTAAATAAGATAAATAGATTGAGATCTCGATCGCGGATTCCTCAATAAGCATTCAATCGCAAATTCATTTAACTAACTAGAGTGTGCTACTAATTTCCCCTCGGGGATTAAAATTAGCATATGAAATTTAAAAAAATGTAATCAAAAAAGAAACCTCAAGCCAACCAAGGCCAACTGTAGGCCTCCCCAATAAGGCTCTGACCAACAACTGGATGTTGACCAGGGAAAGGAGGTGAAGCTCCCTTGCAACACCATTCCACATGGAGGAACCCAATGAGAAGAAATATGCCAGGTGCTTGGAACAAGTGCAGAAACAGGCTGGACAAAAACATGAACTTCCAACCAAAGTAATTCCACAGTTTTAGATGGTTAGAGTATTTCACCAGAAGAAACGTTGATTTCTGCTTTGTTTGCAGTGTTTGGTAAAAATCTCATACAGTGGTGAAAAAATTTGAAAAAAGGCTGTCAGTATGTTTTATACAAGACACAAGCACATTGATCTCAATAGGAATAAAATGCACTTCTGATCCACCTGCAACACACAGGGGAACTCATTTGTCCAGAGATTTAACAAAAGAATTGATTATTTCATTTATATATCTTTACACAGTGAACTTGACTTATTGATCTGGTATTGCCCTCAACTGATGATTGTGTACCAATGTAATTGTGTATATTCTAATGCTAATAGTGTTTACTGCAGTATTGTTGAGGACTACTACCCTACTTCAAACTAAACAAGACAGTAGATATAAACTTCCATCCATCCATCCATTTTCTGTCACCGCTTTATCCGCTGTAGCAAGTCACAGGGAGCTGGAGCCTATCCCAGCCGGCTTAGGGCGTGAGGAGGGGGAAACTCCAGGCACGACGCCAGTGCACCGCAGAGCCACACAGACAACCACGCAAGCACACACTCATACCTATGGTCAGTTTGGGCCGGCCAATTAGCCTGTGCTGCATTTTTTTTGGAGGTGAGAGGAAACTGGAGAAACCAGAGAACCCACGGGGAGAACATGCAAACTCTGCACGAAACAGGACATGAACTCAGAACCGCCTTGCTGTGTAGAAAGACGCCATCAGTTCAGGTCCACCCATTGGTCTGTTGTCTTAACTTTGTTTATTTAGAACTGCTAATACCAGTCTAGAGATTGTTTTTTTTAAACTTTCTGTAACATCTACATGCTACACAAATGATGAATATTATGAAATGGTGAAATGAGTCATGTGTCATGTTTCAGAATGCTGATGCAGCTCTCTGCCATGTGCGTTTTAGGCTACCTCCCATTGTAGTCAATGGTTGAAGGATTATGTGTGCTCATATAATAAAATAACACTCAAGATTCGTAGGTTGTGTTTTATATGAATTGTTTCATATCATGCTTAGCTCTGTATAAACAGCTGTAGCAGCAAACAACAGGAAGTAAAGGCATTGTCCAGCACACCATAGTTGGTTCTCTATGAACTTTTACAGGGTTTGTATGGCACATATCTACCGAGCCAATCGTATACTCAGTTAGTTGAGGAGACACCATATGTGGATTCAGATGGTTAGTTGTTAGAGAAAATATATTACTTTGTGTGGCATCAAATATAAAAGCAGCTTATTCTATTGTCTGGGGTTCCCACTTTGTGATCACTGGTCTAGACTGAGTGTAACCAGAGCTGAGTACCAATATCTTGTATTCTGTATTCAATTCTGACCCTTCAATTCTGACTCTTCCATAAACCATCTGTTTGAACTCTGAGGTAAGTTATACTGGTGATTTTTAGCACATAGGAATTCTGTCTGAGACGAGAAGGAGATTCCAACATGAGTTTGGTTCAATGTAAAAATATGAGTACCCGCTGGGTAATTGTTGTCTTGATATCTCTGTGTGCTGGATTTCCTCATACCACAGGTTGCATTCCATTACTGCTGAAGCTCTGGTGGGCCAAACACACAATAAGTAATCTTGAAAGAATGTTGACCAAGAAAATGGATGCTCTTCTCCACTGTTGTTGCACACCTGGGATGTTTGTGATGAATTATCCGCAACCTTAGCAGTACCTACCTGTAGTGGATAATGAAGACCTGGGGGCCTAGAGAAATCCATGGTCATGATTTATGACAGTCAACAAAGCTAAAGGTGTCGATGATGCAAGGTTGGATGTTTGCTCAGAACCAACATGAAGCATGTTGCCTTACAAGGCAGGCTGCATTTGGAGTCAGTCAACAGCATGCCACCTAGACAAGCAGACTGCAGCAAACTGGGGCTGGACAACAAAAGGAGATCTATAGCAAATTATTTGGACAGAGCTCCCACCCACTGCAGTTGCCAGGAAAGTGTGGACGCCTGTTGGAATGGTGCAGCTGATGGAAATGTCATCGCTTTGGTGTGTGACAAACAAACAAGTATAGGCCTACTGCCTCTCTGCATTATTTTATGTTCAATGGTCATCTTGAAATCTTGGGAAACCTCTAGACTGGTGGGCTCTGGGATCACTCTCTACTGGTTGCTGGTGGATTGCTTCTGTTCTTTAGAGACACATTATCTGGGATCACAGATGTGATTCAAATTTATGACATCAAAGTATCCCGTTTCAGACAGTCATTTCCTGACTCACCCGCAGTAAATATTTTGATTTAACCCTCTACATCAAGGTTTTTTAGGAAGTTGTGGCCTCTCTTCAACTGTCTATACTTCAAATTAACTTCTGGTTTCTGTTTGAGGATCTGTAAAACCTTTCAAAAAGTAACCGCTTCCTGTTTACTGTCCATTTTACAGATGCCATGAATAGCATCACTATTTATACACTCATCGCAACACACTGGGAAAAAAACCACCCTGTGATGCTGAGCTAATATGAGCTCTCGCTGAGTATGCTGCTTTGCTGTCTCCATCTTCACCTGACCAGGTATTCCAGTGAATTTTGGTATTTCAATGCAAGTTTGGTCTTGACATTTTATGGAATTAAAAATTAAGGATTTTTGAAAATCACATAATTTCAGTTTAATAAGAACAAAACAATAAAAACATGCCATCTTACTCTCTTCTTCCATTTTTCATTTTTACAGACCATCATGTTATCATTTCCATAAGCCTACTTTAAACCAAAATTTAGGGACCATCCACCAGTGTTTCATACCAAACAGTTTTGATACATAAATGACAGAAGCAAAGATGAAAGTTACTGTGGGTTTTTTCAACAACATGAGATTTATTGGTATGACTTCATGCAGACAGTCTGATCCAGCACACTCCTTTAATCAATATTACTATCGGTTCAGATGTAGAAACACTGACACCTAGTTTTAACATTTATTTTAACTGCTCTCAAAAAATGAGTTACAGTAATCCCTCGTACATTCGCACATCAACATGCGCAACTACACCTCATCGCGGATTTTTAGTAGGTAGTGAGGTGATACTGTAAACACATTCTATTGGCTGACAGCATCCGGAAGTGCACTGCGTTCTGAAAGTTACAGAACGCAGCGCACTTCCGTGTATTAAAGAAACACTTAGAAGCGTTTTAAACGGTCGATAAGAGTGTGTGGGAAACGGTAAAACAGATAGAAGGTGGTTTATAATCAGTATGGGGAGGGTTCATAAAAGTTTTAATTACCGTAAATAATAAATAGTTCTTTGCAATATCGCGGAATTTTGTTTTTTTCGGGTTTTCCTGGAATGCATTAGCCGCTAGTAACGAGGGATTACTGTAGAGTATACCATGTCAACCACTGCCGTTTCATTGTTTTTACAGATAAGGTCATCCCTTTCAAATCAGACAATGACATCATGACATGTTCATTGTACAAAGTAAAAAACAAACAAACAAACATTTATTGTCACAGTATAAAATGAATTGTGTATAAAATGTTGGCTTAATTCAGTAGCTGGTATTAACTTGATTATGAATGTATTTCTCAATGTATTTTTATCTGTAAATCCATTGCTTACAGCCAGACGGACATCTGTATGTATTAGCAACTTGCTTACTACATACAAATGGCCTAAAGTGGTGTATGAGCGCCATTAACATCTGTTCTTGACATGAAGATACTCCTGTTTTTTACAAATGCTATGGCCCTAAAGCTGAACTGGCTGAGCAAGTTTGAGGGTCTGCCTCCCTGAGTTCTGGTTTCTCTGATTCTCATTCAAAGACACTTGAAGGTCAAAAAAGAAATAATAAAAACTTTAAAGCCCACACAGAGGGCAGTGTCATGCATGAAGTAGAAATGTCCATCCATCAATTTTATTGAAAACGGGACGATCTTATGGTCTTCAGCCTCTTTTCCGCCCTGCTGGTCACGGGTCTGCTGAAGCCTATCCCAGCTGGCTATGGGGCAGGGTACACCCCAGATCAGATGCCAGGTCATTGTGGGGACACATGAAAGACAAACAGCCACTCACATTCACACCAATTTGAAATGACCACTTCACCTATGCTGCAAGTTTTTGGAGATGGGAGAAAGCTAGAAAACCCAAGCAGACACAAGGAGAAGATACAAACTCCACACAGAGGGATAAAATCCAGAACTTTCTTCCTGTGAGGTGACAGAGCTACTCACTGCACCAACCAAGCAGGTAAACATTGTCATGAAACCTTCTGTATTCATCACAATGTGATGAAACTTCCAATTGGGAGAACTTGTGACATGAACATCAGCACTGCTGCTAAGGGAGAGCAGCTTAACCCCTCGAACAGCACGGCCCAAGTAGCCAGTGTAAATTAGAGGTAGGATCAGGCCTACAAAATCCAGCCCGACTCGATCCAAGCCCGCAGGTATTAAAGCCCAACCCGAGCCCGCGGGTATTAAAGCCCGACCCGGCACGAGCCCGATCAATTACTTTGATTTGCAGGCCCGAGCCCGAAATAAACCCATAACCTAAGTTTCATTGTTGATCACAAGGAAGGGCACCTGAGCGCATCAGGTTCACTGCGAAAATAAACATACTTCAAAAATCTTCAGCTGAAGACTGGACCAGTTCTGGACCAGTTGCTATTTGCAGAATGCAGACATGCTGAGGTAAGTGGTACAGGAAGGTCAGCTCACTATAAAGTGCATATTGCACGGGAGTTCAGTTTCGGGTTTCGTCCTCTGAACATCTGGCATTGAGCGCTGCGTAAAGCGCGCGCGTGTCCCGAGCCGTGTACTGTATTTGATTTAGAGGTAAGATCGGGCCTAAAAAATCCAGCCCGACCCGAGCCCGCAGGTATTAAAGGCCGACCCGACCCAAACGCAAATATTGACATCTTGAGCCCGATTCGGGCCAGGTCGGGCTTGGACTTGGGCTTAAGATCTTACCTTTAGTGTAAATAAGGTTGCCATTCTCAGAATAGATCGCGGAGAGGCAACGTATGGATTGACATGTCTACTTGTAGTTCAAGTTGAGTAACAACCTTTGGACGTCTAACGTCGGCTGGATCCTCGTCGCTGTTCCTCTCTTGTCGAAGTTTAAAATAATGAGGTAAAATTGTATTGAAATATATTCTAAATTTTTTCTGTGAGCACTTCCCGGGATGAATGGTGTTCATGAAAATTAATGAACAAACTAAAAAGCTTCTTATGAACCAGTCGTCATCATGATGGATACCAGCGTTTACATATAGATACCGAAATGGAATGTATTTTAACTGGAAAGATTTGGTGGAACATTTGGTGGTTCAGTAAATCAATACAATGGAGGTCAGACATGATGGGAGTCTCTTCTCTCGTGTAGCACCTCCTTCCTCATCAGTCTGGAAAGTCTGTATTTATGAATGGACTGTGGAAAAAAGATTGTAGAGAAATGGATGTATGAGTTATCAACCAGCTTCAGAAAATTGTGTTGACAAACGCTTTTCTGTTTGGCCGCTGAACCAATGTCTTGTGAGAGAGATTGATTTCTACATCTCTGGCCACACCAGTCCTCCTATCGACTGTGAGCCAATATCATCTGTAGCACCAGTTTCTGCATCATCTTACAGCACTGGCACTGATCAGTGGTTGTCAGTGGCTTTTCAGCCAACTAAAGTTTGAAACTCAGCTCAAAGTGAGTAATTGGTACATGGTAATTTTTGATATAGAAGGGAATTTGGAGAGCCAATTCCTTTACCTTGGCTGCAAAATATTTCACTTTTCTTTTTAGATCCTCCTCGAAATTTCAGTAATTAGACAAATAATAATGAAAATGTAACATCCTTGGCAAAAGCAATAAAGCAGCTCAAGTGAAAGCAATAATAGATTGAGGAAATGTTCAGAAACACTTCCCCAGGTCTACACCCCCGACTGTTCTACAGATAACCCCACTTGTATATCAACTTTTTGTGTCTTTGAATGTCTTACTTCCTTGGTGTCCTCCAGTTTAGTGTATCTGTAGTTTGGTGGCTCCAGGCTCTGCACCAAGTTGGAATGAAGGCGTCGGCTGCTTTCAATGAACTGCTTGATTATGGCAAACTGCTGCTTCAGCAACTCATGGACAGAAAATGTAGCCGGATTGAACGTGCTGAGAGCTAAAGGACAGACACATAGTTGGGGTAAAGGGCTGGAAGCTTCTGTCGTGTTCAATAACAACAAGACAAGAATCTTTATTCATAGACTGACCTCATGACAATCAATGCCATGTTTTTTTCTGAAATGTTTAAACTCCATGGTTGACAGTGTATGCAAAAATCTATTCGATCTGTAGTGGAAAATGAATATTCCAAATTAATGTTTGATCTTACCCTTCAATTTTTATTTTTTAACTGCACCTCAGTCTCAATTCAGAATCAATGCCAAAATTGTTACTGGACAGTTTTTTGCAGAAATAATATACACTTGAAAATGATCTTCAAGATTTAGTTTCTCAAAACAACCAATTCACATTAAAAAAAACCTTTAATATGAATTCAAATACCTAAGGATATGGGTTACACAAAATTATAAAGACCTCTATGCTGCCAACTAAGTGTCTATATTGTCATATTGTCAATCAGGAAATTGAATGCTGGGACCACTTGCCCAATTTTTATATATCTTCCAGAGCCTTCTGGTTTGTTTTTTTAACGGAGTCTTTTTTTCCCCAAGCTAATCAACCTACATTGGCATGAAAAAGTTTGGGCACCCCTGATGATTTTCCAGATTTTGCCAGATTGATCCCAAACCATCACTGATGGTTTGGGATCGCGCGTGCGTGTGTCTCACAAGGCTGGGAATGAGTGATAAATTCACCTCAATTTCTTCCTGGATTATTCCTGGATTATTTCACATCCAGAGAGAGCTGCATTGTGTTTTTGTAGATCTAGAGAAAGCTTATGACAGGGTGCCCAGAGAGGAACTGTGGTATTGTATGAAGAAGTCTGGAGTGGCAGAGAAGTATGTTAGAGCAGTGCAGGACATGTATGAGGACTGTAAGACAGTGGTGAGGTGTGCTGTAGGTGTGACAGAGGAGTTCAAGGTGGAGGTGGGACTACATCAGGGATCAGCTCTGAGCCCCTTCTTGTTCGCTATAGTGATGGACAGGCTGACAGACGAGGTTAGACAGGAATCTCCATGGACTATGATGTTTGCAGATGACATTGTGATCTGCGGTGAGAGCAGGGAACAGGTGGAGGAGAAGCTAGAGAGGTGGAGGTTTGTCCTGGAAAGGAGAGGAATGAAGGTTAGCCGCAGTAAGACAGAGTACATGTGTGTGAATGAGAGGGACCCAAGTGGAAGAGTGAGGCTACAGGGAGAAGAGATCAAGAAGGTGGAGGATTTTAAGTATTTAGGGTCAACAGTCCAGAGCAATGGAGAGTGTGGAAAAGAGGTGAAGAAGCGTGTACAGGCAGGATGGAACGGGTGGAGGAAAGTGTCAGGTGTGATGTGTGATAGAAGAGTATCAGCTAAAATGAAAGGAAAGGTGTACAAAACTGTGGTGAGACCAGCGATGTTGTTTGGTCTAGAGACAGTGTCACTGAGGAAAAGACAGGAGAAAGAGCTGGAGGTAGCAGAGATGAAGATGCTGAGGTTCTCTCTGGGAGTGACCAGGATGGATAGGATCAGGAATGAGTACATCAGAGGGACAGCACATGTTAGAGGTTTTGGAGATAAAGTCAGAGAGGCCAGACTGAGATGGTTTGGACATGTCCAGAGGAGAGATAGTGAATATATTGGTAGAAGGATGCTGAGTTTTGAACCGCCAGGCAGGAGACCTAGAGGAAGACCAAAGAGGAGGTTTATGGATGTAATGAGGGAAGACATGAAGATAGTTGGTGTGAGTGAAGAGGATTCAAAGGACAGGGCTAGATGGAGGAAATTGATTCGCTGTGGCAACCCCTGAAGGGAAAAGCCGAAAGGAAAAGAAGAAGAAGACCGTTTTCTAAGCTACCATTTACATAACCCCCGTCTGCTTACACTTCTTATCCCGCTGTCATACATTCAATCAATTTCCAGGTCTGCGAGTGCCAAGCTCTTTTGCACTCACAGACCTATCACATGCTTCACCAAATGTTAAAAACCATCTATGAAATGCTTTATGCTCACAACTCGACACCTTTGGACCATCTAAAACAATTGGGAGACAGATTTGAATGAACCAATTCCAGAAGGCATTTGGCATAAAATAATTAGGGAAACTTTCTCTGTTGTCTCAGTCAGTTATTCAGTTCAAAATTGTTCAATGTTTGCCGTGGTGTAAAGTTAAGCCTGCCAAGATCACTGCAAGCATAGATCCCACCTGTGATTGATATGGATGAGATCCAGCTACACATGTTGTGGACCTGTCCAAGGGTAGATATTACTTAAATGGAAAACCCCAAACCACCAACATACAATCAATGGTTGAGAGATGTCATGTACCATGTTAAACTGGAGAAAATTAGGTATATACAGTTACAGGGTCTACCAGAAAGTTTGATATTTGTCAATCTTTTTTTAATTTTGTTGATGGGATGGAAAACAATATGACAATGTAAACTTCTATTGCTGCCCCCTGTCCTGTCATGTATTTACTTTATTTGTTTCTTTATTTTTTCTTTCAACTACATATTTATTCACTTTAACCCCTTTTCCTTATGACTGTTGGATTATGATATTACTGAAGCCTCACACCCTAAGCCAGCTGGGATAGGCTCCAGCTCCCTGTGACCCGTGCAAGCGGTCAGGAAAATGAATGATGTATACTATAAATCCTGGTTGATCTGTGTGAGTGTCTGGTGTATATGTTGAGTTGTTCTGTTGGATTTGTATTGTAAAAAGAAAAAACAAATTAAAAAGACATTAAAAAAAAAACCTTTAAAATGGACCACATGACAACTGTCTAATTTGAGAAGTAAAATGTGCTGTTTGGTAGTTGTCATATGGCTTGAGGCTGATTTTCTTACCTTCCACCATTTCTGCACCAAGAGTATCAGTGACCTCTGGGTAGGGATCCACGTAGGATCCACCAGGAGTTGCCATAGCTACAGAAGGAACACAAGAAACAGAAACACTGAGCTCTAAGATGCTTAGTGGCTGTACCATCTTTAGAGATAGTAAGTCCTGTATGACTAACCAGCGGGGACTGTGCGAACCATCGGGCCAGTCTCAGTCTGCACTGCTGCCTCCTTTAAAGCCTTACCGGCTGAAGTGTATCTCCTTGCCTGGCAGGAAAACGTGTGGCTGCTGTGTGATCTGGACATGTTGGAGGATTCAAAACATCTGGAGCCAATGTTTCTGCTCCTGCTGGCTGACTGACTGTGATCTGAGGTCGGTGACATATAGGAGTGACTTGTTCTTGATGAAGAGCTTGAGAGGTCTTCCTCTGTCCTCACAGAGGACATACCAGATGCCGCCTCTCTGACCTCTGACGCGACTTCATCTTCAGCTTCATGAACTTGAAAATTCTCTGAGACCAGGCTGGCACTGTTATCTGGTTCCCACCTGCTTTCACTTTCAAAGTCACTTTGGTAGTCCAGCACTCCTTCCTCCTGCTCTTCCTCATTCATTCTTAATAGTTGCTGTCTGTTCAGGGACGCAGGATTCAGTGTGGCCTTGAGTAGATTCAATGTTCCCCAGTAAAAACAGAAAAAACATTTTCTCAACAAACAGATGTTTCAGTAAGATAAATATCACAATCTCACTGTAATCATCCTAAAAAGTATCTTGAGGAGGAAGGTCTGCAATTCGAGACCAATTCAGCGACAATAAAATGGAGTCTAATGTGGCCGTTTGGTTCTTCTAGACTGGTGAAACTCAACACTAAAAATGTATTTTCATTTATCATGGTACACCTAACTGACTATGGTACACCAGCAAAAGGCCCAATGAGGTGCTTTATGAAGTCAGTTAGTTTTGAACATAAAGTAAACTAAAACTTTCACGGTTGACGTTCACTTCACGTCAAATCTGTGAGCAGTTGGTGAGTGTCACAGATCTTGGATCAGATGTTCACTATTTGTATTTGGAACACAGCAAGGTCCTGGGTCAAACTGCAGCATTCCCAACGTGGCCTTTCTGTGTAGAGTTTGCAGGTTGTCTCCAGGTCTGAATGGGTTTTCTCGGGGTACTTCGGTTTCCCCCCACCATCACGAATAACATGCATCTAAGAAACTTTAGGTTATGTTTGCCCATAGTAGCAGGCACGCCTCGGATGCAACGGCTTAGGGCCAACTCTCCATCTAACCTTGTAATTTCATTCTTTTCTTTCTAAAACAGAATGAAGGTTTTAACAGTCGCTGTGTGACCATTAACTTCCTCCAGCAAACATCACAGCCCGGTTTCATGACTCACCTCCTTTCCAGGTGCTTCCTCACTGCCTGCAGGGTTAGCACGCACAAGATCATCTAAGGTCATCACTTTTATGTCAAACTCTGCAACATCACAAGATTATAACAGAAATTATTTGTAATAGTCAAAGAACCTCCAAAGAACTATCACTACATAATTTAGTCATCTGCTATTAAAGCAAAGGAACCAAACAAGATGAGAATTTTATTCTACTCTGATGTCATATTACAACACTAAAAATTCTATTTTCAATAATGTTGCGTTTAGATTTGTCTATCATATGTAGATGGATCAGTCTATTTATTCACCTCCTTAACGCGAAAAAAAGAATAGCCGAAACATATTAACTCTTCCAGGCCAAAATCTTTGAGATTCCTTTGATCAGCTGCATAATCATCTAATAATTACAGCCTCAGAGACTGATGATCAGTTTCAAATCCATATTTATTAGAGATGTTCAGTCATCCGGATAGATTTATTAATATTATTCATTTCTGCACAGAAACTCAAATGAACTTATCTGAAGATATCATTTTTTCTATCAAGGTTTATGTGATGATGCGTGATGAATAAAACAACAGTGCGGCGGTGAATTCCGTGATTCCAGTCTCATGGGTTGATTTCCCTTCTCTCACCTTCAGAAGAAACTGCACTCGTCTGACTGTGGGGACTTTCAGAGCCAGGTTCTACAGGAAACAGCTCCTCCAGAGAGACAACCTCACTGCGACTGGACATGGAGGAGAGGGAACGCTGCCCACTCTCCAGCTGCTGAGGAGACTTCTGTCTCCACAGAGAAGACAAGGAGACATGACGAGAAGAGGGGGATGGAGAGTGCACAGAGGGGCTAAAGTGGGACTGAGCCTCACCGATGAATCGAAATGGAGAACCATGGCGAGGAGGAGTAGGGGAGTGAGAAGGGGACGTATTGGAGAATGATGAAGGAGCAGCAGGAGGAGGAGGTGGGGAGTAGACCTTCTGATTGCCTTTGCTAAACATCTGGAAGAGAGTAGAGCATTGATTGAAGTGTAAGAACAGTCAAGCCACAGACTTCAGATAACACAGATGATTTCAGAAGACCTTAGAAGATCTAAATTCACAATTATGGTTAGTGTGAGGGGAAACTCACACAGAACGTACAGGTTCTGGCTCCAGACAAGAGAAAGAGATGACAGCCATGACTTCAGCTTGAAAATTTAATGTTAATAGGATCATGGGACTTCTGGAGATTTGAAATAGCAGTATGAAGGTTTATGTTCTCCACATCTTCTCAGCTGTTCAATGCCAAAGTTATAACAAACGGCAACAAAGCTCAGGTTTGACAAATGATCAGGAGTCAGTAGAAAATATTAACTTCATGAAAAGCTAAGATGAACTCATCAACTCATAATTTGGCCCTTTGAATTTAATTTGTGTCATTTGTGCAAGTGATCTATATTGAATAATTCATTTTGTTGTTTTTTCCATTGCTGCCTGCCTTTATTTTCATATAGAGCGGTAAAGTCACATCCGATCATACATGGAGATGGACAAAAGGCTATATGTGAGCAGTAGGACTATGAGTGGTCCTGTTAGGATCAGATCACCTGGGATGGCTCTGGACCATCAGGTATGGTAATCTCCATGGCAATATCACACTTGGCCTCAAGAGATTTTGTCTAGCCCAAATTGATTTAATAAAACAATAGAACATCAACATGCCTGCAAGAAGCGAGATCTGTGTGTATCTTTGGTTATTTCTGGCTTTGATTGTCCTATAATATGTAAAGAACCAGTAATGGTTCGTAGCTTCCTACATCTTTAAACATGCATTCCGTCCTATCTCAGCATCTAGCCCTGGGTGTAGGGACAGACGGTACCTTGTCTGATATTCTCTTCGATGAGGGCATTAAGAGGCAGTTGTCAACAGAATCCCATGAGTCTCCAAGCAGTTTCCTCATATCCTCTTCATCACTTTCCAGACTCACACCACTTGTGACTCTCTTTGCATCCACACCCACTGGAATCATAGCATCAGCAGCTCTGGACCTGGACCTGACACCAACATTTGGAGCTTGTTGAGGCTGAACTGAAGCAGTCTTTGTGTTGATCACAGCTGCAGATGTGTTCTTCTTGAGGAAACGTTTCCCCCTGAAGCTCTGGTGACTGCTGGACTCTTCTGATGCTTCAACAGAGGCCTCTGGGGACTGAGCAGCTGCTGGCAAGGATATCCTCATGCTGGAGGTCAGATCCTCAGCAGGTTGAGGCACCTGTCTGGCCTGCAGGCGGCTGCAGAAGCGGCTCTCAATTTGTGACAGCCTACTCAAAGCAGCAGTCTGGGAGCCTCTAAATGATGAAACACCCCTGTTGAGAAGGGGTAAGCAGAGTGAGAAAGATTACAAAACAATTTAGAAAAATATTGATCACAAATAGAAAACTAATCAAGATAACATGTGATTGTCTTACACACTTAGAACCACGGTGTGATAATTCCACCTGAGTATCAACAACGGACCAGTATTTGACAATCAGTTGAGCAAAAGCACAAAAAAAAATCGTGGTTCACACGTGATCCACACTCAACACATGCACAAAAACACAACTGAATTAGCAAGGTTTATGGGTAAGATCTTCAGCCCTAAAGGATCACTGAACTTTAAAGTTCAGGATCTTAACAATGCATCAGACTCCAAATACAAAAAACCAAATAGAAGACAATTCAAGGAAAATGAATGTCAGACGCAAACATGTCAAAACAATCACAATTTGAGAGCAAAAACCTGATAAACATTTTAAAATATTTCGTATGCACACTGAATTTGACTTAAAATCTAAATGTTTAAAATTGAACGGTAATACGGCTTCTTTTACATCAAACTATAAAGTGAATGTTTTAAATTTATGGATTTGCACAAAAACATTTGCCCAAGTTAACAATGCAGTTTCTGCTGCAACCCTGTGCTCAAAACAATGCTACAGTTGAGTTGACTTAAAAAATAGAAAGATAGAAGCAAATTCATCTGAAGCCCAAGTTACAAATTTTATGAGACTTTTCTTTCTCATTAACCAAACGTGATCAAGATATCAGTGATTCTTTGACCACTGACCAAATATTCCTCATTTGATAATGACAGCTTTTGGAACCTCTGTGCTATGCTGTTCTGTGTGTCATCATGGTTACAGTTGAGTCACAATAGCTGAGCTTGAGCTGAATGAAAGGTAGACTGCACCACAAAACCCCTCATCCACACCAACTCAGAACCACACCTGGGTTTGAGCCCCTGCTGCATCGGATTCTTGTTGCTGACGGCTGATTGGTGGCTGTTGGTTGCAGAAGCCGGAGCCTTCTTCAAGAACCTGCTCCCTCCTGTACCCAGAGAGCTCTGAGGTCTGAGATCCTGAGACAGCATCATAGATAAAGGTAAAGTTTCTGGTGTCACTGGACTTCTAACCTTTCAAAGCAGAAGTTTTTTTGAGATTCATCGTGTTTATATCCTGACACTGAATCATGTAAACGTGTTCACCTTGAAGGAATCCCTCTCCCCCCTCTGGGTCTCCCCAGCAGCTCTAGGTTCAGAGGAGCTGGATGACGACAAGTCGCTCACATCTGAGAATATGACGTTTGAGTTTGGGAAAGCAAACTTGACTTTCACTGACCCACCCCCATCGTCCTGGAGAGAGAGAGAGAGAAAACATTTCTGATGTTACAGTTTAAAGCAAAATTATTCAGGCACAGCTGTATATGAGTTTGAATGCCAAGGTACCAGCGTTTCCGATAAAACCGTTTAGCTTGTGAATAAAACAAACATAATAAGCATTTTTTTGTTCACAAATACAACACACACAGTACTTTTATTGACTATTACAGTCTCTGAAAGACTCAACCCTTGATAATAAATATTAAGAAAGACATTTAGCGATGACCTGCATGATTCACATCCAGACGCCAGGGACTGGCAGCATTCCTGTTGAATCTCAGCCTCCCCATGTCACAAGGGACACGTTTCAAACTTGGTAAGCCACCTCCCTCAAACCCCACCAAGGATCTTCTATGAGATTGAGGCCACACGGCTGATGGATGGACCATCCATCTGGGGATCCAGGAGATCTGAAATCAAGCCTTGGTGGAATTTGGGTTCTATTTTTATCCTCATCCTTTTGAATGAATCAATTCTTCGTCCTCAGTTTCTGATCCCCATTCTTTCCATCACTAGCTTTGTGCTCTTGGATCACCATGATGAATGCGTTGACCTTCTGACATGGAGAACTTACAATAATTCAGTCCTTAATTGAAGAAACCTTCAGACGCTGGTCTAGCACTGCTGAAGTGAATGTTGTCCCCGTGTGGTAACATCTGATAACAGCAGCTGTCTCCTGTGAGTTCTACTCAGGTGGAATCGGTTTGAATCCGCACACGTCTTTAATACGACTTTTTGTCTTGAATACACAAAACCACAACGAGCCATGTTGACTGTGTGTACCTGTGATGTAGCTCCAGACTCCCGACAGGACTCCGGCTCTCTGCTGCTCCTCTTGGCGGACAGCAGCGCCTCGGCCCGGTCCAAAGCGATACTTTCACAGCCTCGTTTCCACATCGTTAGAATGCAGCTGAGTTACACCATGATGCTAACAGTAGCTAACTCAGGTTTGGGCTGTGTCGCGGTGGTGACCGTGTTAGCAAAAACATGCCACAGACAAAACAAACACAAAAATAATAATTCACCCAAGAGGGATCAATAAAGTACGTTTCTTCTTCTGTTTACTAACTAGCTAAGTCACTACAGATTAAACAAAAGGGACTCGAAGGTTGTTTTCGAGAACATCAGTAATCTCAACATCTTCCCTTCAACTCGACATGTTGCGAGTTCTATTGAACCACCGACCGTTGTTTTCAAGGGAGAACTTCACCGTGTTCTTCTTCATGGCCAGGAAGTCAGAAGGAGGTAGTGTCTACACCGCCATCCACTGGACACTAGTGGAACACCAGGACATCCATACCACACGGGAATGGATGGATGGATGGATGGATGGATGGATGGATGGATGGATGGATGGATGGATGGATGGATGGATGGATGGATGGATGGATGGATGGATGGATGGATGGATGGATGGATGGATGGATGGATGGATGGATGGATGGATGGATAGATAGATAGATAGATAGATAGATAGATAGATAGATAGATAGATAGATAGATAGATAGATAGATAGATAGATAGATAGATAGATAGATAGATAGATAGATAGATAGATAGATAGATAGATAGATAGATAGACAGACAGCCTCATGAGCTGCTATTTTGAGTTTATGAAACAGTAAGGCATCAGATCTGACAAACTTAGTTTTTGTTTAATGAATGTGTGGATAATTGTATTTATTTAGTACACTGAATGTCTTGCAGTCCTGTCAGTATCAGATTTTTTTGAAAGTGTTCATGCTGCTTCAGACACCAAGACCTCCTAACAAATCAGAGCAGGGCATGAACTTGGTTTAATGAGGAAAAACTAAATCAGTTCAAAATTAATAAGCTGTTCACTGATGGTGAGAATCACTTCCTCAGGTTCAGGAATCACATCACTGTCTCTTCTTCATCATCATTCAGACAATGTTCTGAAGTTATTTTAACACTTCTTAGGAAACATAAAGAGCACCTTCAAACTCTGGGTTGACTTGATAAATTCATAACTATGCAACTCATCAGCTTGGAGCTAATTATAGCTATAAGTTTTCTATTTTATTTTGCCTGTGTCTAGTTCTTGATTTTACACACAGAGCTTTTCACAGAACATAATTTCATATACTCTTTCATGATTTATGTGTGGTGGAAAGTTTTTAACACAATAAAATAATACAAATAAAACAATATAATAATATAATAAAATAATATAATTTCTTTCCCCCAAAATCTAGAGTTTGTGTTTGTCAAATCTTTCAGCACTTGGGAGAAACGGCTCCAGGAAGTCTCGAGGTTATGAAAGATTCTGCAAGAATCTAATCTGTTTTTAGAAGTGTTTGCGTAAATGTCAGTATCTCTTAATAATTTTGTCTGCACTAAATGTCCACGTGACTGATTAGGTTATGTCATCAGCCATGTGAAACTGTCGACTTGATGTCTCTGGTAACTTCTTGAGGCCATGATGTACCTACTGAAACTGGGGGAAAGATTAGTGGAGAGCAGAGGGAACGAAGTTAAACAACTGATTCGCACCTTCCATAGTTACGCCTTTAGAGTATAAAAAGATATGTGATCCATTTCCTAGTATGTACTTGAAGTTTTTTCCTGTACCCAGAATATTCTGCAACAACACATCGGAGGACTTTTTCATCGTCTCCAGAGCTCTCATCATGCTTAGATAAGTATTTGTTGAACTTGTCTGTTTGTTGAACCTGTCTGTCTGTCAATATCATCAATGATGTTATCGGACTCATACTCAACCTAGTGATGATATTACTATATTGCTACTCAACTTTGATTTGAATTGACAAAATAAATGTCTTGTGTTTAATACACTGTGTCTTGTCTTAAGAGAAACAAAACCCCCACCACATATGTAAATACTTAATTGGACATGGACTTAAGGGGACATGAAGGTAGTTGGTGTGAGAGAAGAGGCTGCAGAAGACAGGGTTAGATGGAGGCAACTGATTCACTGTGGCGACCATTGAAGGTAAATGCCGTAAGGAAAAGAACATCATATCGTGGCCACAATTTAAAAGTACGAACAACGGTTGAAAGGAAGACGTTGGTATTTATCTCTGCGTATGCTCCAACTGTAGTTCGGAAATGCAGCAGAGGTAAGTACCTGTTTTAAGAGGGGATTTTAATTGAAAACCCAATTTTAGATAGGAATCACCAGACGCCTCAGGCTGCATCAAACAAAAAACTGAAAGATTTTATGAATCAAAATGATCTGACTGACGTGTGGAAGAATTTTAGTGGCACACGTCGACACAAAGGTAGGCTGCAGAGAGAACACACTATCCATGTCACAATTAGACAGATTTTGTTATTTTATCCACCATTTTAGTATTTTTAAGAACTGTTCCATACTGCCAGCTGCTTTTAAAGATCACGCTCTGTTACAGTGTATTTTTATTAATAATATAAAAGCTGGACGTGCTTTCTGTCATTTTAACACAATACTGATAGATATTTTAAAAGAGCTTTTATTTCCTTTTAGAGTACTGTAGTTTAAAAAACAAAAACGTGATTTTGGCTCTCTTCAGCAATGATGGGATGTATGCAAAAGCCAGATCAAGAATCTGTGTTGTTTTTATGTTTTTATACTTTGCAAACACTCAGGAAAAAAAATCTTTAATCCTTTCACAGACAACACATAATCAAAACTTAGATAACTGGGCAGCAGATAAACAATTTTACAAAAATACAAACACGTGCCTAAGGATAGAAATGTAATTCAAACAACACTGCAGGACGAGGCTGGACCTGAAGGGCAGGAGGTTGTGGTTGGTGTCTTTACACCATAGGAGGCTGTCGGCATGCAGGTGGGCTGAGGGCATACAGGTACACAAATGAGGACATGAAGGTGGGGAGTATTGAGGAAGAGTGGGCAGCAAAGCTCCACAGTAATAAAAACAGAAGTTATAGAGGAAAAAGTAACAAAGCAGTAAGGTAGAGAAAAACTCCAACATTCATTTGGATTGGAAGAATTAAAAATATATTTCAGATCTGCTATGACATCAGTTTCTACAATGACACGTTTTGGTGGATGTTTTAAGAGAAATTTAATTCCTTCAAACTTCAATTTCACAAATTGAAAGTCAGAAAAATACAAATCTCAGTTGCCCGGAGGTTTACCCAATCAGCTGTCAGTAGGTGTTGTGTTTATGTCTGATTGAAACACAGACCTGCCACTCATCTAGATTGCAGCTTACTTCAAATGACATATGTCCCAAGCAGATGTTTAATGAGCCTTAGCAGAACACAATCATGGCTTTGTGAGAATAACAACAGCTTGATTGAGTTCAGGTTGCATAAAACCAGCAGGAAATGGGCTACATGCTTCTGGTAAAAGCCCCAAATTCAGTGGTCTGTACGCGTGACATCAGGACACAACTTTACAGCAGTGTAATTTACCATTTCTTTGGGGCATCTGAAGGATGACATTTTGCGGTCAGATTGTCTGATGCTCTGAGGTAAAGGACAAACTACGGTTGCTGCAGCACAACCTCAGTATCTCTCCTATCTGGATGACAACCCAGCTGAATGTCATCACGACTATATTATGTAATGTCAGAGTAGAGAGACGAATCATCCTGGTAGAGGATACCTCACTCTGATCAGGAATAAATGAATTTAAGCTATTGCAATGTGGATCACATATATTCCTGTTTTCAGGACTAATTGATGCAGTTAGGCCAAAATGAAGATGTGTGAGCATTTGCATTTGGTTTTTAATGAATGAATGTGTGTCAGCTTCTGGGAGGTTGTCTAATCCTGTGTAATCCCTGCCTGATGAAACCAGATAGAGTGGAAATATTGGCAAACGAGAGAGATTAGGGAGCATGGAGTCTGGCAAAACATGTGATCACATCACAAGCACATACTTTAGTCACACATACAGAGATCTCTCCTGGCATTCACAAACACACCATAGCTCTTCCATTCATGATTCCTCTATACAAACACTTGAGATTGAGCTCATGCAGTTATTGGTGTGTTACTGGGTGAGTGAGTGTTTCCATTCATGTCCATTTCAAGTGCAATGAGTTGAATGCCACGCCAAAGTGGAAAAAAAAGGAAAAAAGCATCCGCTTAACTCCCCCTGATGACAGACAAGGACAAAACAACCTGAATCACTGTAGCCTGGGGAAAGTTTAAAACTCCTCTATTTCTACATGAAAACTTAAAATTAAATCTGTGTAACTGACAGAGGCGTGAATTACATGGATACAAATGGGTGATCGTAACACACAATCATTTGGAGACAAAGTACTTGGAAATTTAAAGTGTATGTTCAGCTTGAGGTGCTTTAAAATTGATGAATTAAGAGGGACAAATATAGAAATTAAGCTGCATGAGCGTTACATGAGATAAGTGGCTGCCACTGTGTTAGGGTTTAAAACTATAACCTATAGAATGTAGCTACAGCTGCACTACTCCTCAAAATACTCTAATTAATATTTTTTAGACTGACCTAGACATATGAAATATCTTCTGTTTAATTAACACACAAGGAGATAGCTACCCTGAAGTCTATCCAATAGTAAGATGAAAATTAACTTCATTTTAGATAATTTTATTATATAGAGAAATAAAAAGTTTGAGTAGAGCTTGCTATTATCTCTACATCCATAAGAATAGCAGCATCTCATCTAAAACTTGGTTAATTGCATGCAAATCTCTCAAAACATGTAGCTTTTTCTTTACCGTGATTAGGATTAAATGGAAAGATTAGGTTCTGTACAAGTCTCTTAAAATGTAACCTAAATAAACTTGACCGCATCCTGCCACAGAGCGAAAAGGAGATGACAGCTGCAAAAATAACAGTGTTATGGATCTCATGAGAGAAACACCAGCAAACTGTACATTTATTTGAAGGTCCAATCAAATGCATTTGTGCTAATCCCCGACATTCAAAAGGTATTTATACATGCATTACTAAATGAAATCCATGGAACTGCAAAGTCCTCTCACATGCCACCTCCTTGCCACGCAGCAGAGCGATCCTTTAAATACATTTTGTCATTTGGACACTGCTGTAGAGCACACACACACACACACACACACACACACACACACACACACACGCACGCACGCACGCACGCACGCATACACATACACAAAGGGCTTAAAGCTAAATCTAATTACAGTCACTAAATCTCTGCTAATATGAGAAGTAGAATTATAACTTATCTTTACTTATTTTTCTTTGTTTTATTCTCTCCATTCACATCAAGTATGTTTCTCAATAGGAATTTTAGACTGTTCAAATGTAATTTTTCGTGTGGCTCCACAGTGCACTGCCGGGCGCTTGGAATGTCCCCGACCTCTCATCCATAGGTCAGCTGGGATAGGCTCCAGCAACCACTGTGACCCACAAAAGTGGAAGTAGCAGTCAGGAAGATGAATGAATGAATATTTCATCCGAATTTGGTTGGACTGGTGAGTATATGGAGAGTGATTAGTGGATATTCATTGTTTGTCGTAGGTGGTGTGATAACTGGCTATCCCTCTGAAAAGGTGACCCTGCAGATGGGCTGATGACATTGAACATCGAATAACAATTATCAGTATCGCTATCATTGTGCTGGAAATCAGTACTCACCACGGACTGAAAATGTGTATAATCCAAAATACTGAAAGCATATTCTACTTTGGAACATTGACTTCTTGGAATTCTTTTTGTACACCAGAGACAATGTATTCTCCCATAAACAGATTTGATTGTGTTATTCTTAGTTGTTTTTGGTAATCAGTGCACAACTGTGTCTTAACAGCAGATGGTGGTGATCTGCACACTGGGACTAAAATACAAGAGTTAATCATTCAATTTGAGCAGAAAATGGCTTAACAATGGTGGAAATGTCTGTCAATGCAGCAAAATAATGTTACCTGTCAATATACCTTGAAACAAATCAGTTAGTCTGGAACTAATCGGGACAGCAAAGAGAAATAGCAAACAACTTTGAAAACACTCTAGTTTCCAGGCTGACGATTTATATTCTCATGCAGAACACTTTGCTGCGGACCTCCCCAGTGTTTGGCAGTCGTTGTTCCTCCTGCTGCTCCTGTCAGGATTCATCTACATAACCTTTCAGTGAGAGGTCAAATGTATTTTGCTGTGTTATTATCATACAGTTACAGGCAGTAAACCGCAATGCAATCTTTGAAGAATTTTACATGATTGTATGATGAATCCCAGAATACTGTAGATAGCAGAGCATCTTGGGAAGGTCAATGCCTAAGATGCTCTGGGCATTGATGTCCTCTCTGCCGGGTCCCTCACCAAACATTTCCTCTTCTCATGGCATGTCAGGCAATCACACTCTCTTTTCAACTCATTCATGCTTCACAACAACCTGTATTATTGGAATGGCCTTGACTTAGGAGACACAATCTTCACATAGATTGAACATGTGGAAGAATTCTACAGTGCAGTCCATATTGTCATCTGTTTGTCTTAAATTTGCTCTGTCTATTCCCAGTTTTCTTAGTTCTGTTGTGTTGCAGGATCTTACTGGATTACTTGAGTACATGGACCTGAAGGAGGTGTCTAATAAAACATGGACTATCTCTCTGTTCCCAGACAGACCATATGACTGCGACATAGACCTTCTCCCAGGCTTGTCTCCTGTAGGGGTAGGCTGTACTCATTATCGGCTTCATAGACAAAAGCAATGGAAAAATATGTCCAGGAATGTCCAGGATTATGTCCAGGAATCATCTTACAATTAAGTGTTCCATTCATTTTTTGTTTTTGTTCCTTCATCATCTAACATTCTTTGTCATTTCAGATCCTGTTCCACCCTGCCCCATTTGCAACCTGTTCATTCCCTTCACCTCACTTTGGAGGTGAACCTGCACGTCCCACTTCCAGTTCACACTCTAAAAGTTTTGATACGCGGGTCTTGAACTGGTTCCCAGCCCAAGACCCAGTCGACTAAAATAAAAGATCTTTTTTACATTATTGTTTAATCATGAGTACAGCTGTTTAATGATTTCAAATTATTTATTAATCTGCATTCCTTTGTTCTGTTTGTTTCTAAAAATCAAACAGACAGAACAAATCCATTTGATAAATGATTAATATCACAATGTTACACAAATGTCAACAGATATAACAGAAACTACATCATCCAGCCCAGCGTGAATTACATACTTCCTCCAGCTGCTACCACACCAGTAACATACTGTAGGTTATTCCTGCAGCCTTGATACCCGAAGAACATCTTATGTTGGGAAACACCACGAAAACACTTCCTCAGACCTGTTTAATACAGTAGTGCACTAACAGGATTGGTGTTGTTAACCCTTGGGACATGGTTGCCAGCTGTTCCATCCCCCTGGCGGTGGGTAAGCACAGGACCACTGATGGGTGGAGCAGGGTGGCTCGGGGTTGCTTGGAGAGCAAGAGGATCGTCTGAGCTTAGCAGATTGCCACAGAGAGAGGATGTGAGGGATGCTGAGCCTGAAGTTACTTCGCATTGGATTGGATATTTGATAAGGAGTCATCCAGCCTGGAGGTTTTCTTCATCTACTCTTTTGTTTCTCTATACCTGGATTTTAGCCACTGGCTTGGGTACATTAATGGGTTGCTGTTAGGACACAGGACAGGTGACTCGCAATGGCCATGGCTTTGGATGCAGTGTGGTTGAGGGTGAAAAATGTCTGCAAGCAAAACGGGCTCCTCATCATGTCAGTGCTGGCTGTGGTCATTGGGTGTCTTTTGGGATTCTTCCTGAGGACCCGACGCCTCACAGAGCAGGTCAGTCTGTCTCCTCCTCCTCATCCTATGTGACTTCATGTCACCATAAGAACACAGAATCTTATATTGTGCCCATAGGGTTTTTGCACAATTTCACACTGATAGAAAGTCATTCTTCACTGATTCACACATCTGTGAATCATTCCATGTTTTAGTCATTCACTGGGTGCCATCTACACTACTTCTTACATAGGACATGCACAGCACTTAACATTACATAACACACTTATGAACATGCTGTAAAATAAAAAAAATGTCAATGTGATTCCTCTAACTGGAACAACCTACAAGCTTCATAGGCATATGCACACATGTGCAGACAGAAGGGAATATTTGGTTAAAGATTGTAAAGCTTTAATCAAATGACATTTGAATATAGTTCTCTGGGAACTGGAACATATGTCAACTTGAAAGATTTAACCTGTGTTCAATTTGGAGGGGCCTTGAAACCCCCAGAATAAACTAGCAAAAAAGTACATGTATAGTTTAGTTTTCTACTTTAAACCCACTTAATGAATCATATTTGTTATACTTTTATTCATATTTGTACAGAAGAGGGATTTTAAATAGAAAAAAAACAATAATGTATTGATTCTTTAGCTGAAACACTAGCCTCTAGTAAGTGCTTCATTCACTTCTGTAATTTTGATTATACTTTTCCATTTTCCAGGAAACTATTTCTGTTGCTGTCATTTCTGTTTAAAAGTAAAACAACAGACTTAATATTGGCTTAAAATAAGATTATATTATGGACCATAACAATTTTTTTCAAATGGTACAAATATATTATTATTCCATAGGAACAAAAATTTGGCATTAATACCTCAGTGAAAAATATTATATATATTTTATAATGTGATATAAATCTGGCTATTGGAAACAACAAGTCTTAAGACATGGAGTATCATCTGCTGTTCACGCTGGCCAGTGAGATCCCCTTCTAATGTACTTCTAGAGGATGTGAAGGACACAGGAAAATACAAGAGACACCCTGACACACAGCTGATTCTATTCTTTTAATATCGATATTCCTTTTCCCAGTGAAAATGCATTCTAAAACATATCTGAAAGTACAATGATAAGGATGTGACCACCTCTCTACAATGAAGATTCAGCATATTTCAACATCATTAATGGTTTTGAACGTTTAACCCAGGTGTGTCTTTCAAAATGAGCATCCATGTCCTTATGCTTATGCTTGCTCTGGAGGGTTCAGTTGAGTTTTTCTGTCTGTCAAAGCGCTTTGGAATGTCTGTTGCCATGATTAAACGCTATATAAATAAAACTTGATAGATTGTTTTATTGAACCTTTATAACAGGGCAATTTCCCAGTGAAATACTTAATGCATACGGCAAAATCTTTTCAGGTATCCCATTACCTGTTGCCATTTAAATGAAAAAGTCGTAAATATCGAATCAGTACCAGGTGGTGTGCTTGAAAGATTTTTCTGATGTTTTACATATTGAAGGATGAATCGAAAGTGTCACAGCTACACACATCTGGGCTAAAAGCAACACCCAGGCTTATGCTACATGTCACAACTTCGGCACATTGCTATAAACCCCAACAAGCAGCTTTATGAAGGGGCTCCATAAACAAAATGCAGCCTTATTTTTACCATCTCCCCTTGGACTAAAGCTCTGACATACTCTTAAAAAACTCTAAAAATAGCCTCTTCCTACTTCACTCTCACAATAGGGGATTACAATTCAATCAGATAAATGCTTTGTCTCATTGTAGATCAAATAAGAGTGGCTGTCAGTGGGACACATGATCAGATACACAGAAGCCACAGACCTTTACATGTTCAGACCCAGGTCCCTGTGTTTTAGGGTCGAGATCAAAGAGAAGAATGTAGGCAATCTGTCTTTGACTGTGCATGTCTGTCAGAATTTGCACTTGTATAGTTAGTTCTCAACATACAGACACAATTGGTTCTGAGAAGTTGCTTGTAAATTGAATTGTTTGTAAGTCATTATTTATTAAATTTCAATCTACAAACATCATTTGAGGTTATTAAATGTCTTTACTACTTTGAATATGTAAGTACTATTCCCTAAGACTCACCAGAAACAATTACTGGACATAAAAACAACACACAATGAAATAAAATCCAGTTGCAAGTTTCGAGTTAAGTCGACGTAGATTATATGAGGGTTTTAAAAAAAAATACCTGTAAAAGTAAAAATCAGGTTTTCGTCTGTCCACCAGACGTTACAAGCACATAATGTAATGTTAAGGTAAAATAAATGAGAGTGATATCATATAATAATATATCATATTAAAATATGTGGGGTGGCACTGTGGCACAGTGAATAGCGCTGTCACCGCACAGCAAGATGGTTCTGGGTTTACGTCCCGCTCTGTGCAGAGTTTGCATGTTCTCCCCGTGTATTCGTGGGTTCTCCCTGTGTTCTCCGGCTTCCTCCCACATCCAAAAACATGCGCTTCAGGTTTATTGGCTGTTCCAAATTGTCCATAGGAGTGAGTGTGTGCGTACATGCTTGTCTGTGTCTTTGCACGGGTCCACGGTGCACTGAGTCCAGGGGGCATCCTAGGACAGAGTCGGCCTTTCTAATCAGCCTATCCAGTCTCCTCCTGTCGGTCGCAGTGATGCTGCTCTCCCAGCACACCACCCCATGAAAAATAGGGGCCACCACGGTGCCATAGAAGGTCATAGAAGGTCATAGAAGGTCGTAGGTGTCATAGAATCTGTTGGCTGTATGATAGCGTATCAGTGCATATGTGTGTGCCCACATACCTGCCTGGCACAAGAAATATGACCTAAGATGACAGTGATCTATTTATGAGGGGGGTGGTAAAGATCCCCCCCCCCAAAAAAAAATTGTTAAAGGCTACTGATTTTATACCAACCTGCTAAACTGTCTTCAAACAAAATACACACAGTGCAAAAAAGGTCTGGAGGACCTGAGGCATGGAGATCTTATTCAGACAGACGATGGAATAACAGCAGAAATGTTTACAACTGAAACTGCAGTTGTTTTTACACCTAGCACTCATTCAAATTTAACCTCACCAGTCCTATGTTAAAATCAGATTATTAAAAGAACCTTTTCAAAATGTTCAAAAAGGTTCACAGAAAGATGGTTAGCGAGTTTACTTTTAAACTGAACCGTCTTGCTGTGAGGCAACAGCAATAGCACTTCTACTGCATGTAATTTACCATCACCAAGTACAAATGAGGAGTGAATGAATAATGAATACACTGTAAAAGCATCTTTGAATGCCCTGAACAGCGCTATCTAAATCTCATTCATTATTGTTATTATTGTTATTATTATAATCGCCACCCCAAGATTGGATCACATGGTGTTTTTAAAGCTTTGTAGCAAAGAAAGTCTGTCAAATAGATCACTGCCGTCATCTTAATGCGACGATGTAGATGTGAAACTCAACTGTTTTGTTTTTTTTTATTTGGAGCCGATCGACTACGGAAAACCAGATATATGATTGTTCACATTTAATCGTAGAAAATATGTTCAAATTTCTCACCAGACGCTGACCATAACTAGTAGTCAGGTAGGGGTCAGCTGCTAACAGAGATTGAACAAGGAAATTAGAAGAAGATGGAGTGTTTGGAGACAAAAATGAGGAGATTTTTGAAGGATCGGCATGCTGTGGAGCTGTTTTATGGTGAGGAAGATGGCAATGTTGTTATTTTATCTTCTTGAGGAGATGACCCAGTCATGGTCCGGAGTAATGAATTGTCATAGATGACTGGTAAGACAAACTAAACAGGAATATTTACATCTTTAGTTTGTTTATTTTTCTATTGCAAATTTTATGAACCCATTTTATATGCATATAACCTCATGTATTTATGTAGGTTTACGTATACAGAAGATCAAGGCTGAAACGATAAGTGAAGAGAATCTATTTGAATTCGCCTTCCATCCATACATATGAACAATAATCTGAACAACTAAAATTTTTTAAAATATTATTTTCATGTGTCTGTATACATATGTGTCTTATTTTCACGTGTCTCTGGATAGAGGAAAGTGGAGCCTCTATCCAATAGGGCATGGAGCGGAGGAAAGACCAGGGTCATATCTCCACAGGCTCAGCCACACCATCACTTAGACCCCTGGAGAGCTGGATATGACCCTGACATTGACCACTGGATAAAATTTGATTACATCTCAATTTTCTCTCAATGTTATATTTGCACTGTTGGAGGATGCAAAGCTCTCTGTTATTTTACAATTTGTTGCGAAGAATTACAGCTGAAGTTTGAGTGTTTGCTTGGAGTTTCAGCTAAAAGTACCTACGAGAATAGGTACTAAAATGTTTTTATTCTAAGCATTTGTATATAGCACTACTTTAGTTTAATTTTACATTTACATATTTATGGTAGCAGCCTCTATTTAGTTCCAAAACAGTTCAGTAAGCATGTTTGTGGTTTGCATTGCAATTTTTTTTTTAATCAATTAAAATGTTATTGTTTGTGTATAGCGGTGGTTAGTGCTGTCGCCACACAGAAGGTGGTTCCGGGTTCGAGTCCCACTCTGTGTGGAGTTTGCATGTTCTCCCCGTGTCTGATTGGGTTCTCTCCGGGTTCTCCGGCTTCGTCACACCACCAAAAACATGCACTTTAGGTTGATTCGCTGTTCCAACTTGCCCGTAGGTGTAAGTGTGTGTGTGCGTGGTTGTCTGCGTCTCTGTATAGCTCCGTGGTGCACTTCACCAGATGGTGAACTGCAGAAAAAGATGCCGAGCATCATGGGTATCTCAAACATTTTCTTATGTGGTATATAGAGACAAAAATCAAGGGTACTAAACTACCAAAATAGGCTCAGCGGAAAGGGGGTTGATTGAGTGAAAGAGTCGTTTTTAAGAAAATGTACACAACATTATCTAGACTAAACCATTTAGATACAATCAGTTTGTAAAGAGAGGTCAAAATATTTTATTCCAGTTTTATGCCAACAGCGTATTTCTATATGAAGATGGGAGCACCAGAACTCAAAATGATGAGTGTCACTGAAAGTGGAGTACATTCAAAATTCAATAAGTGACATAAACTTAATAATAATAATAACAGAGCTACAATCCTTCACACATACTCCATGGGAACCTGCAGGATGAAAAAGCACAAAAATTCCTGCAAAGAGGTAGGTTAGTTAAACATGATGACAAATAAATGTCTGGAAAATAGCAAAAGGAGACGATCTATGTATGACTGCGTTGTCAATAACAGGATATCTAGGAACAAGTTTTTCATCTGATTTATTAGAAGTTAATTTGTTAAAATAATGCAAAGAAAAGTTATGTAACTGATAAGTGAGAGATGCATCTTGAATTCTAATGCAGAAAGCGTAATTATACCCAGATTAAAAATCAGCTTGTGAAGAAGAGGTTCATTGCCGCTTCTTTCAACCTGTGGAGACAAAGACATAAATGTGGCATGACCACATCACGGGTTAAGTGTTTGCACCACTAACACTGACACGCGAATGTGAGAAAATACATGGAAACAAATGCAGTACATGCAGACAAATACATGCATGCTAGTTACTGCAACAGAGCAGAGACAAACCTTCTCTGCTGGACGTACGGGAGTGCTGATCCTGCTCTTACACAGCAAACTAAGCTCTCTCCGCTTAATGCCCAACAGAAAAGCTCTTTAGCTGTCATTATGCACCCAAACCGTCCTGCAGCCCCTCAATCCACCATCCTCTGCTCAGACTTCACTAACCTCCCTTTCACTTCCATTAGCTCTATACTATGCACAACTTGTACTCACCGATCACTCATAGCATTAAAACCACTGACATGCTTGACACTGTAATCATGTCAAGACAGGATGTATTTATTTATCTATTAAAAACATTCCCTGCAAACATACAGTACACTCACAAACCTACACAGAATGTACTACAGAAAATGAATGAAAGAACAAATAGACGAGTCACAGGAATTAGCAGTTGCAATCCTAAAGTGGCTGGTCCTTTATTTTGAGTGTTTCCTAGCACCAAATTAAGTCTGTGTAGACAAAAGCAAAAGTTGGTCTTATCCCCCAGAGCTATTCTCTGAGGGATCAGGGAATCTTGTCCTTCATTGGGAATATAAATGAAATTGAAATAAACTGATTTTATTTTAATGAAAATCATTTGGGGCGCACCAAAGAAGGAGCGGCCCGCCACTCTACCCCCCCCTGCATGCCTAAAGGCCCCTTTGTGTGTTCGTGTGTGTTACAGGGGCCTGTAAGTACATATTAACATATATGCATGTGTTCAAAACTAGAGTGCGCTCTTAATTTCCCTTCGGAGATTACTAAAGTATCCAAAATTTTTAAAAAAGAAAAAGAATTTCAGAATGAGGAACTAATGCAGACATGGAGCAGGAGGAGAGAGTCAGTTCACAGACTTCTTAAAACCAAATAGGGTCAAAAACATAAAAAGTAGTCCAAATCAGGCAACAGTATCTAAAGGATGTGGAGGGTTCAGGGTGTAAATAAATACACAATTTCTGT
This sequence comes from Antennarius striatus, assembly GCF_040054535.1. Taxonomy (NCBI): domain Eukaryota; kingdom Metazoa; phylum Chordata; class Actinopteri; order Lophiiformes; family Antennariidae; genus Antennarius; species Antennarius striatus. The sequence goes on along the minus strand of NC_090782.1, from coordinate 14,119,577 downwards.
ACACTAGTGAACTGAGGAAACCAGATGAATCAATCCAAGACAGCACCCGGTAACATCCAGAAATAGTCAAAAAACACCAGGGGTCTGTTTCACAAAGCAGAGTTAACAAACCCTGAGTAAAACCTGTGAGTCTGGGTTGACTTATCCTAAGCTTTCAAACCCAGGGCTTCCAGTTTCTCAAAAGCCGCTCAGGGTTAGTTTTAGCAACCCAGGGTAAGTTCATCTAGAGTTTAGGAGGTGCGACACAACTCTAATGAGCCGTTATCAACTCAACCTCGATTCGGCGAGTCACCATGACGATAGATGAGAAGTGCTATGTATACTTTATCGCAGTCGGAGTACACATTTTTATCTATGCATATGCTGACTTTGAGTACATTTTCCAAAGAAAGAGCAACTGAAACCATGGCTGCAAAGAAGAGGGAGATGGTGTGGGAGTCAGTGACTCAGACTCAGGTTAAATGCAGTTTGTTGTATTCACGGTAAAATTACAGAGGGAAACAGCTTGAATAGTCTATTAATTTATGTCATTGAGGTGCAATCCAACGGGGACAAGCACATGATGGCAGCAGCTGAGAATTAAGTATAAAAACATCGTTCACACAGGTCAAACTTCTGCATCATCTCATTAGGGATCCTCCTTATTTTGATTATGTTTGACATTGTACAGTGAATATTAAATGGATGTTTGACTGTTCAATTGCTTTATCGATGACATAATGCTCTTTTCACGCACATAAATGTCCTCTCATCTATATTAATTTTTGTAAAATAATAAAACCAATTTAAACTTTTTAATATTATTTAAATAAAACAGTCAATCAGCACCTGCATGTTACAAGAACAGTTCACAAGAAAAATATTCATACTATTGTATATACCTATATTATATAAGAACTGAAATCAAGAGCTGGCATCTAGGTCCTTTGCATGGTTTCCTTGATACAGTAACAGCCAAAACTTCCTTAGTTCTGACATCCAGTAGCTGTAAGCATTGATATAGCATTGTGCTGTTAATAACAACTTTTAGCATTCTGGGTTTTATTTGGTGTTTTTATTTCATGACACACACAGGAGTTACTAAATGATTATTAAAAAAAAGAAATTAACAAGAATTTGAAGAAAACAAAGGTGGTCTAATATTTTATGTTACTGATGGTTCTCTTCCCATTGCTTAACATTCAGTTGGAAAATAGAGTAACATTCAGCCTCCACTGAAGTATTAATACCTCATCCTTTTTTAACAGAACATGGCTGGACAGTAGCAGAAGGGTTAATATCCACAGCACAGATTGACACAGTGAGATAGACGCTGAGTAAACACCAGCGGTTCACTCTGTGGAATTCATATGCAACTGCATGTTTTAATGTCATGTATTCCCAGCTATCCGTTAAAGAAGTTTATAGCATTATAGGAGGTGTGTGATGGATCGGGACGTGAAATGGTACCTATCATGAAGATAAATATCTTGATATGACAGGACATCTGATCACGGTACGATAATATTTAATTCACTCTGAATTAATACTGAGCCTTCACCGATGGGATCCTAGTCAAATGTACAGTACATGCTATGTTTGCATCTAAAATACCTCTAAAATACAGGGTTGGTTTTTTTTTAACAACAAACTATGGTAAAACTCCATCCAACAGAACGAGGAAAAAAAATGTGAGCAGCTATATATGAATAAGGATGGAGTCAGAGGAAATTGTGGGTTTCTGGAATAAAACCTGCCGACCTGTGTTGACTGCATCGTCCGTCGACCTGCACAGGAATGGTTCCTGGGTGAGGTCTGCACTGTTAAAATTGCATAGAATGATGAAGATAGAGTCCCATTATTATTATTTTTTTCTAATTCTGCTACCTGGTTAGCTAACTGTGTAGTGCAGCTGTTACACAGGCCTTGCATGGGATGTAAACACCAAACAGTTAAAAAGAGTTAAAACAGTATGCAGTGAATTTAAAGTCCCTTGTTGAGACTCCATCAAGAGCTCCCCGAAAAAATTCCTAGCTGCTGTCCACTGGGTGAAGCTGTAAACCTCTGTTGTAGATGGCCATAGAATGGTAGCAAAAGCAACATAAACATACAGAGTACTACAGAACAAAGTACATAAGCAGCCATCTGTCCCCTTTCATATCCAAGTACTCATACAATATAATTGTTGATATATAAATTTAAAGCTCCTTTAACGTAACTTACATAATCACAAAATATTTTTCAGTTGATGGCCTATGACATAGATATCTCTTTTGCATATTGTTACTTGTTCTGTCAAACATATTTCTATTATGTTCATACAGCAGCAACAAACATACAGAGCAATAAATGTGCCTTGTGCAACATCAACATGGGTCACAAAGGGTCACAAGTAGAAAGATTAAGGCTGCATTCAGACTGCAGGAATATCAGATTTCCTTCCATATCCGATGTTTAGGGATGACTGTCCACACTGTTTTTAGCAAATGTCCAAATGCGATCCGGCTCTGTTCAGACTGGGCTACATTATCAGCCAATCTGACAGGTTGTCGTAGCAACGACAAGGCGTCATTCAGTGCATGTAATGTGTGAGGTCTATAATTGCGATGGCGTCAACAAGAGCAACAATGACAAACAAGAAGTTTTGTTACCTTAGCATATTGGCGATATCACTGTCTGGTAGAGCTGGAGAAAATCTCACACACACCAGATATTGTCAACTTCCCTTTTTTATTGCTCCTTAATTCGCAACGCTCTTCCTTCTAATGCCTTGCTCTCGCGTCGCGGATATGACGTCTCAGACCGTCATATCCGATCAGAGTGTTTGGAGCAGTTCAGACTGAGAAGCATCTTGTCCGTATTCAATATGAAACTACCTCCTAAATGTGGTTTCAATCCCTCTCGCAAAAATCAGATATCATGAGGTATGGGACTGTTCAGACTACAAACGAGATATCCGATATCAATCTGTATGGGCTAAAAATCGGATATAGGCGACCAGTCTGAACAAGGCCTAAGAGTATGTTGCAATTATCTCCGCATTAATGAGTAAATCCATATGGATGTTAGTGTTCCTCAAATGTTTTTTTATCTAACAGATCACAGCTTCAACCAAGAAAGTGAATAAATCCAACACGTTGAGAGATAAATCACACCACCATGGAATTCAGAGCTCATGCTATTGGCTTGGAACTCATGGAACTCATGCAATTGGCTGACAGCATACCTGTGTGCACTGTGTTCCAAGACTCATTGTCTGCGATAACCCGTGTTGTTTTGTTGTGTTCGTGTGCGTGTTGCCCTGAGTTGGACTTCGTGTGCATGTTCTGCATGACTGAGAAGGGGGCGTGAGAGCGAGAGTGTGAGTGTGAGTTTGAGTGTGAGCGGGAGATTGTTGTGAATTCTTGTTTGTTGCATTTCAAGGCTGGATAAAGACCATTCAAGGAATATCGTGTGCGTCATCCTTGCCCACCATAAGAAACACTGAGGGTGTTACAAGTCAGAGTGTGGGAAAAGGTAATAACGATATAAGGTGGTTTAATATCAGTATGGGGAGGATTCATAAATGTTTAAATTACCATAAATAATTAAATAGTTTGTCGCTATATCGTGGAATTTTGTTTTTTGCAGGTGGTCATAGAACGCATGAACTGTGACTAACAAGGAATTACTGTAGTGCAAGGTAATAATATTGGTAATAATACTGAGGTAATAATAAAAAATTGCCTCAAGGCAGTTTCCAGGAAGTGGAAGTAAAGAACCCTATTTTTCCCATATGAGCAAGCAGTTTGGGGATGGAGGCAATGAAAGAATTCCCTTTAACAGGTATAAACCTTGAGCAGAACCAAAGACTCATAGTAGGTGAGGTGACACAGAGAGACAGACACAGAGAGAAACAGACGGCTTTCAGCAGGAGCAGACGGTTTCTTCTGTCTCCTATTGTTGCTATCTCTCTCATATTCATACGGACTCTTCCTGATTCTCTGCAAAATGATTAAAGGAGGAAAATCGGAGGAGTATGAGAACAAAAATATGGAGGATATTCTGGACTGGATGGTCTCTTTGGTGAAAGAGTTAAAGAGCGAGTTGAAGAGCGACTTTGATAAGGAGTGAACTTGATAAATCAGGTAATGACTTTGATGAATAGTTGGAAGAAAAGCTTGATAAAAATCTGGTAGAAAAGCTGAAACTGGTACTAGACTGCATGGAAAAAATGAAAAATGTATATTTTTGTTCAGTATAGATTTGGCAAAGGTGCCGATAGGAATTACGGTATGATGGTATTTATGTTAGCCTTTGCCAGCAGCTTTAGGTTTGATTCTGTCACCTGGCTCTGAAGACACACCACAGTACGGCTCATGGAGCTGCTAACCTTACATTTCTGGGAATGTAGATGCCGATCACCAAAGTGCCATTCTCAGTGGTTGGCATTGATAAGTGGGGAAACCTCTTAGAAATGTGAATGGGATGGCGGTGGACCAAAGTAGGCCTCTGATCAGTGATGTTGTTCGTAATAACAATAATATTAATAGGTTGGGGTGTCTATAGCTTTATTTTTTCAAAGAGATTCAAAGCAATTACACTGAAACTGATTGTGCCACAGTTATATAGACTGATTATCCAGGATTTCCAGCATATCAGCATCAAGGCCGTGCTAACACTAAACGTAAATGCACTGATAAACTGAAAAAATTCAGAAAAAAAGTCAGAAAAAATTATATGTATGTTCTATCATGCCATGAAGCTGCCATGACATTATTTTTCAAAGGCAGGAAAACAAAAGATTATGCTGTTGTATTGAAAAGAGAGATTAAAATCACAATTAAAACACTTTAATTTGTTCAGGATAGTGTAACATATACATATACACATATACACATATAGAGTTCATTTTAGCTCAAGAAAGTAGTGCACCCCTGGGATGCAGTTCAACAAAAATTTGTGCATCCCAACATGTTTAGGCATCCCAAAAGTAATAACAGAATATACAGTAGAAGAGTACGTAAGGATTGAGTTTTGCCATAGTACAATATAAAAACGAAACTGTTAATTTTAATGTTTTTATTGATAACATCATAACTGTTTAAGTAAAAAAGAAAATAGTAAAATTATATATTAGTTTTATTAAATGTTTAAGCAAAGTAGCCATTTAAACAAAACATTTTAGATATAAAGAAAGATGTAATAGTTTTTTCACATCCCGCTTCAAAGCGGTGATGTATCGCAATTGTCAGTGTTGTGTGTTTGTCCGCCTGTCTGTCTGTCCGTTCATCTGTCTGTTCGTCCACCAAATATCTTTGCAACTGTTGCAGGTTGAAAGATGAAACAAAAAGCAGATTACGCGAGGATTGAAAATGAGATGATGACCTTCACCTTGGAAAAACTAGGTCAAGGACAAATTTTAAATTTTGTACACACCGGATAAGATAGAAAGATCAGGGAGACGGCCAGTGTGAGATCTAGTGCTAGTGCTCTGAAAGTGGGTCAGAGCACTAGCTTTGATCTTTGACCTGTGCGAGTAGGTCAGGGTACAATTTTGCATTCGGGGGTGTTGTGGGATGTTGCATTCTGTGACTGCCTTGGTTCTAGTTTCACAGCAAACATACAGAAAACTGGATAATTTAGGAGAAATTTGTTGTCTGATGAAACTAACCTATATGGGAAGAGCTGCAAAATTCAGTGGAAAGGGTGACATACCTGTAATATGAAAGTAAAATCAGATATGGGAAATAAGTTTTCAAATTTTAATATGCAAAAGAAATCTTCTGGAGGGCTTGAAGCGATGGTTCAACAAATTCAATTCAGAAGAGGGAAAATACCCATTGGGTCTCACATAAATGAACACAATATAAAATAGTAGAAATACACCTTTCTGAGTATGAAAGCACGAAAGGGGCAACATAGACATTCATTTTCAAAATCATGTACAAAATATTATTAGATTGTGATGTTCCTGCCAGTAACCATGGAGATTATTTTCTTTCATGTGCATGTCTATCAACCCATGCGTCACAGTTTCTAACAGTTACTAATTCGCATTCTGGAAAGTAAAAAGACTAATAGATGGGCAGCTCCATCGTGGAACCTCACAATCCTTATCATGTTTTGTCAGCCACATGTTCACCATAACATAATACTTTTCTTGTTATTGATGAACGTTAAATATGATATAGAAGTCTTATCTCGGATAATATCAGCTTTGTTTCTTCCACTCACCTGAAATATGGCTATTTCTTTACCCGTTCATCTCTACAAGAGAGAATTTAGTCTCTCCCACAGCTTTAGCAGAGCTCATTCTATCCAGCTCAACAGAAAAAGTACACTATTACTAGAATTAGTCTACTAGTATTATTGCTGAAATGAAAGACAGCATTGTTTCTTGGATTGCACATAAATTTATGTAAAACTAACCAATCAATGATAATTTTATATGTTGCTTATTATTAGAAACTAATGCCAGACTACAAATATAAAAATTTTGTGCCATTTTAGGGTGTGCTTTCTTTTCTATGACATCAAGTATAATATATACTGCATATATTACTGCATGCCTACAGGCCCCTTGTGTGTTCTTGGTTGTTTAAGGGGCTTGTAAAAAAAACCCCAAACAGCCCACGTACTTTGCGGTTAGTGCATTCCAGGAACCACACGCCATTAAGGGATCCACGATCGACATCATGACCTATTTATCTTATTATCTTATTATTTATGGTAATTTAAATGTTTATGAACCCTCCCCATACTGATATTAAACCACTTTCTCTATATTACCTTTTCCACACTCTTATTGACTGTTTAAAGCACTTTTGTGTCTCACAAAAGTCTGAGACCGACGGAACAGAGTGCACTTCCAGATGCAGTCAGCCAATAGAACGCACGTACGGTATCACGTGACTGCCTACCAAAAATCAGCGATGAGGTGGAGTCGCGAGCCTTTGATATGCGAATGCACACTGTATATGCATATTTACTAACAGACTAACCACATTATTATTATTATTATGAAAACATAATAATTTCCCTACGGGATCATTAAAGTGTACTTCTTCTTCTTCTCCTCTTCATATAATATTTTTGAAAGATCATCCATGAGGAGAAGGTTCTGTAAGGCAGCAGAGGCTCCTCAGCTAGTATACACTTCTATGCAGTGGAGCAGATCTTACCCTGCATCATTGATTTAGTGTAAATTCAGCTTTCAGACTAGATGACCAGTAGACATCAAACACAATAATGGTCCTTGTATTTCATAGAGTATGCTTATGTTGTAGGAAGGACTTCTGAACAGTGAACGAACCCATAATGTATTTCTGTGCATGGAGACATTCACCAACATCAAGACTGAAGACAATTCAGATCAGGTTGAAATTTAGAGCCGGCAATTTAGACCATAGACTACCTGTAAGAAAACTGTCACAACCTGCCTCTTATTTCATATTATTTTGATCATTGATGGGGTTGTCCCCATGTAGGAAACAAGTGATGTATTGGGTCTCCTGGGGATAATTGCCATTCAGGTATAAGTAGGAACCAATGATCAGATTTCTCCCAGGAAGCATTTTTTGACCACTGAATGCTGAATTCAGAATGTTTTGCTATTTCATGCTAACTATTGTTTGAGTTAACTGAGAAACTTAATGGAAATAAAACAGAGTAATCCCCCCTCCTCACGCCCTCAGTCAGCTGGGATAGGCTCCAGCTCCCTGCCACAGCGGATGAAGTGGTTGTGAAAATGAATAATGGAAAAGACAGTAAATGTTGTGTCTAAGTTTTTATTATGAGGACGCACATCAGCGCCCCATTCACATAAGTGCAGTGGACTACCTCAGTGGCTTAGAGCTTGGCTTAACCTCTACACCCCCGAGGATAAATACCTGAAGGGGAGGTGACCCCCCGCCCCCCATTTTTCCCAACAAATTGCACCCTGGTGTAAATCATGTAATGAACGACATTATACATCTATTTTTTTCTTGTATTCTTAAAATAAATTCTTCCTACGAACTGGAGGGTTTTATGCAGATATGTTTTCAAGTTGTTGAAGGGGACTTGTCTGTTTTCAGTTCCAGTGCTGCACAACTTAACAAGGCTTTCCTTCATTTTTACAGTAATCTCCTTTTGATTTGATGTATAATGGTGTTCTGACCAGTGATGTCCTTTCCTTGTCTCTTCTTTACAGGAGGTAAAATACTTCCAGTTTCCCGGGGAGCTGCTAATGAGGATGTTGAAGATGCTGATTCTTCCTCTTGTCGTGTCCAGGTACCGAAGTCTGACTCCTGTCCAATGCAGTCCGAATAAAACTGTTGACCTATCACCTTTTTTCTGCTCTATTCTAATCTAATGTATCATTTAATATTGGCCTTTTCAATAGTACTGTGCGCTTTCTGAACAAAGAAACATCTAACCTTTTAAAATTTATCAAAGTTAAAAAACCCGACAAACTAAGAAAAAAAAAAGAAAAACCGGAGTAAGAGTCATTTCAAGGCAAGGCACACTGATCTCCCACCTTGTATAGAACACAACCCTTTGCAAAGAAAAAAAAAACAACTAAATGCAGCACCACATACAATATGCTGCTGATGTGAGGCGGAATTTGGTTGCGGATGTGTGTGATGGATTGGGATGTGAACCGGTACTGATCATAAAGATATCCTTCTGGATATGATGAGACATCTAAATGCGATACAATACTATTTAATTCTCTGTGAATTAATTCTGCCTCTCCATCAATGGGATCTTCGTCAAACGGATAGGCCATGTTAAAATACAGATTTCCTTATAAAACCGAACTGTGGTAAAACTCTCCATCTGACAGAACCATGAAATGAAATGGCTTGAACAGCTTAGAAAACAGGGCAGAATCAGAGGAAACCCTGGGTTTCTAGAATTTAACCTGCTCCCGACTAGGTTAGCTCTGGAGAGTCTGTTACTACGGTAACAAACCCAGAGGTTCAGTTTACCTCGCTTCATGAAACTGGACAGGGTTACTCTTCTGACTCTGGGTTAAGTTACCTCCCTTAGTGAAACCGGAAACCTGGGTAAGTTAACCATGGTTAATTTACCCAGGTTTTCCACTAAACCTGCTTTGTGAAACGGCCCCATGGATGTATGTTTTGTCCACGTGGATGTATGCACTTGAAGGTAACTTAGGGTAAATGCATCAGCTCAGTGGGGCGATCTTTGTGTGTGTTCAAGGATATATGTGTGTGTGTGTGTGTGTGTGTGTGTGTGTGTGTGTGTGTGTGTGTGTGTGTGTGCGTGCGTGCGTGTGTGTGTGTGTGTGTGTGTGTGTTTGTGTGTGTGTGTGTGTGTGTGTGTGTGTGTGTACTATCAATACTTCCTATTTAAGAGATGGACATTTCACAGTTTGTTGACCGTGCTACACATTAATCAAAAGAAAGGGAAAATATTTGACACAGGGAGGATTGTTTGCATTTAATTAGAAAGTTCAACAAATTGTGCAATATTGAGTCTGTACAACTCTGAACCACTGAGGCACTCCATGAACGCTGAGTACACATGAAAATCAGAAAATCACATGCAAAAATGAGTAAATCTCCACACATTAAATATTGTAAATCATGATCTTTAAAAATCGGAAAATGTCCATCACTAACATATAATGGGTTTCTATTTGAATATGGTCGCCTAGTTTTTATTTCCAAACAGCAGATATCAACTCATACACACACACACGCACGCACGCACGCACGCACGCACACACACACACACACACACACACACACAGACACACAGACACACAGACACACACACACACACACACACACACACACACACACACACACACACACACACACACACACACACACACACACACACACACACACACACACAGTGTTTCTTTTTATCGATGTATCATAAACTGTACATCTGTATCAGAGAATAAATTACATGCTACTTACACAGCTATAAGTATACGGTATGTTTTTTTCCTCCACTTTATTTAAGTTATTTATTAGTTTTTTTTATTTTATTGCACTTCCAGTCTTAGAACGTCATGAGAATACCGCTTCTTTTGTTGTACTGTTGTGTCAGATTGAATTTCCACTTCATGGGATCAGGAGGCGGTAGTGTGGCGCAGTGGGTAGCCCTGTCGCCGCACAGCAAGGTGGTTCCGGGTTCGCGTCCCGCTCTGTGCGGACTTTGCATGTTCTCCCCATGTCTGCGTTGGTTCTCTTCGGGTTCTCCGGCTGTATGGATTTCATGTGTAGCAGCCAAGATCTATTATGTACACTCACATCACATATACAAAAAACCTTGCTAATGCACAATACATTTCAGCATTTCTTCCATTTACAAAACTATGCATCTGAAACGCTGCACCTACTCAATATAACATCATGCTTGTATTCTAAACACAGAGCAGTAAAAGCCCCTCTGAATGCTTTGGCTTCATCAGAAGTGCATTGACAGATTCTTCTTGATGTGATCCTACATGAAGATAACAATATTTTTTATATGCTGTTCTCACACATTTAACCATTAGTCTGTTTCCTCTTCCAGTCTGATGTCAGGACTGGCAGCCCTTGACGCGAAGTGTTCCAGTCGGCTCGGACTTATCACAGTGTCTTATTACTTGTGGACCACCTTTGTGGCAGTCATAGTGGGGATCATCATGGTGTCCATCATCCACCCAGGCGGTGCAGCCCAGAAGGAGGATTCTGAGGACAGTGGCAAGCCTATTATGAGTTCTGCTGATGCTCTACTGGATCTGATCCGGTAAGACCACCATACCTTCAGTCTTACTGTTGCAGCATATCTATGTCAGCCTCTTTGTCTGATTAAGTGTAGTGGGGAATTGAAGGGGTGACTCAGTTGAGTGCAATCAGTTCATTATCACGTTTTCTTCAGTATGTGTTTGCACTTAAAAGAATTAGTCCCGTTAGAGTTTGACCTTCATCGTGTGACTCATTGAGAATCTGTCCTTATAATTCAGTAGCCCATAAGCATCCTTATTAGTTTGAAATTAAGAATAGCAACATTTTACTCATGGCGGTTTTCTTCAAAATATAATTTTAAAAAATAGAAAAGCAGCTTTTTACTAACGGTAGTTTTCTTCAGGATATATATATAAAGGCTTTAATCTGACCTTAGTTGAAGTCTGAGTTATTTTTTAAAAATCTTTTTTTTATCAATTAATGGTGAATTTTCCGAAATCCTTATAAACATCACCAGATGTCTCCAGATCAGACTGGGTTATAGGGTAGACGTTATTGGACTGCCATTGTCATGGATCAGGTTAGGACCTACAGTATATGCAGGACACCACTGAAGAAGCTTTCATTCATAGTTTAATAAATGAATAAATAAAAATCCAGGAAACACAAGAAAACTCGAGCCCAAAAGTTCAGCCCCACCTCCTGCCACACTGCAGCACAGCAGTGCAACAAGAGACAAATACATAACCCTGTCTAAAAATTAAGTTGTGTTGATCACAACATTGTCGATATTATCCATGAAGTCAAGAACAAAGCTCATTTAATTACGCATGTCCCAAATTGGTAAAGAATCTATGAAATGTACAGATGTATAGTTAATTATTTTACTCAAAATGGCTTTAAATGTGACTTTTTAGAGGATATTTTGAATTTTGGTGTCATTGATCAAGACGAAAGCATGCTAAATGTTGCACTTTCTGTATGGCGCATATCATCGTATTGGGACATTACAGTACAATAAATATTCACTGATAAATAATAGGTCCCTGATAAATGACCATATAAGGATTGTGTCTGGTTAAATGGTCTCTGAGCATAAGATGAGATAATTGCTGACATCACATGGGCTGTTTTCTTTGACCTCAGTTAGTTTCCCTGAGATGATGACATTATCCTGCATAACTGTATTTACTGCATCATGACTTCCTCTAAAGTTCCCTTTAATTTATTGGTTCATAATCACAGACAAGTCAGCTTGACTTGCCTGCTAATGATGTGAGCATTTTCCTATGATGTTGGGGTACATATTTAAATATTCACATCACTGATGATCTTTGTCCATTGCAGGCACTTATCAGAACAATGTCTTTTCTGTTTAACCATTTTGATTCTGATATGTTGTTAATGTATGGTTTATACTGGTTTATTGTTTGTTAATTTAATTAACATTTTGTTGATGTGTTTTTGTATGTGAGGATTTGTTATTTGCGACCTTGATTTGATTACAATGTTTTGCGCAGTGTTGTTTTTTTTATTTATTTTGTTTTCCAATTTGTCATTTACTTGAAACCATACCTGACAAAGTAAAGTTAAAAATACAACCTGTCTTCTTCTTTTCCTTATGGCTTTTCCCTTCAGGGGTCGCCACAGCAAATCAATTGCCTCCATCTAGCCCTGTCCTTTGCATCCTCTTCTCTCACACAAACTACCTTCATGTCCTCTTTCACTACATCCATAAACCTCCTCTTTGGTCTTCCTCTAGGCCTCCTGCCTGGCAGTTCAAAACTCAGCATCCTTCTACCAATATATTCACTATCTCTCCTCTGGACATGTCCAAACCATCTCAGTCTGGCCTCTCTGACTTTATCTCCAAAACCTCTAACATGTGCTGTCCCTCTGATGTACTCATTCCTGATCCTATCCTTCCTGGTCACTCCCAGAGAGAACCTCAGCATCTTCATCTCTGCTACCTCCAGCTCTGTCTCCTGTCTTTTCTTCAGTGACACTGTCTCTAGACCAAACAACATCGCTGGTCTCACCACAGTTTTGTACACATTTTCCTTTCTTTTCAGCTGAAACTCTTCTATCACACATCACACCTGACACTTTTCTCCACCCGTTCCATCCTGCCTGTACACGCTTCTTCACCTCTTTTCCACACTCTCCATTGCTCTGGACTGTTGAGCCTAAGTACTTAAAATCCTCCACCTTCTTGATCTCTTCTCCCTGTAACCTCACTCTTCCACTTGGGTTCCTCTCATTCACACACATGTACTCTGTCTTATTGCGGCTAACCTTCATTCCTCTCCTTTCCAGGACAACCTGTAGTTTGTACAAAAACCTAATCTTGCAAAGTGAACAATGGGTACAGGCAAACTTTAACGATATTCATTTTAGTACATTTCCCACATTGTCATCATAGAACAAGCGTTGAAAGTCTGCAAAGCTTTCTCCCAGGAATACACTGAGGCCCCGTCCACACGATGACAGATTTTTTTTAAAACGCAACTTTTTAAAAACGAATCAAAAATGATTCGCGTCCACACGACAGCATTTTCAAAAAAATCTCCATCCACACGTAAACACAGCAGTGTGTTTTGCAAAACCATGTGGTGGCAGTATTGAGTCAAATTTTATCCAATAGGAATCCTCCCGGTTTTGTTGTCACAACACACGGGCCCATAATTATGACGTCACACAGGTTTTCGTTGCAGGCAAGACGTCAGCGTTTTTAGTCGCAAATACGTCGTTCACACGACAACGCAGTCCCAGCGTTTTTTTAAAAAATCCACCTCGGCCAGCGTTTTTAAAAAGTTGCGTTTTCGTTCCGGATATCTGCGTTGTCGTGTGGACGGAAGGCGTAAATGCAACAGAAAAGTTGCGTTTTCAAAAAATCCGTCATCGTGTGGACGGGGCCTTAGTCTACTTTGATGCTGGTGTATTAGAGTAGAGTATTAGTGTATCACTCATCACTCATAATTTTAATCAGTTCTTTTTCAATGTCAATATTTCGATTGTCACGTGAGTTGCATGCACTGATGACATTTGTCAAGACCAGACATGAACCTCAAAGCATCCCAGTGTTTTTTTTAGACTGTGTGGATTTACCACAAATCCTGAGACAGGATTAAAACATTGTTTGTCTTAAGCTTTTCAATTCTTGTGTTCTGAGATGACTTCACGGTTGACCAAAAAACATTAAATCCTCTTTATTAGATGAGGTCACTCAGTTTCTAAGACCCAGTATCAGTAAACAGGATAAACAGGCATACATCGTCTCTCTGTGAGGCTTCAGAGCCACAATGTGCTACAGAGATACAACCAATTTTAAGAAGCACAAAATACTCTGTACAGCATGCATAACTTAAGAATCCCTCTTCCATTGATGGGCATCATTATAGTACTTTTACAGTCTTGTGTAGCATAATAGTATGTTCTGGAGCTTTGAAGTCAAAACTGGCATCAAACAGGGATGTCTCCTGTCACCATTTATCTTCCTTCTTGCTATTGACTGGCTCATGTGGGAAACAACTGAGGGGAAAAGAAATGGGATCCAGTGGACAATGTGGGCGCAAATGGATGATCTTGAATTTGTGGATTACATACTGTAGTTCTCCTTTCACATACACAGATACAAATGCAAGAGAAGACAAAGGCTCAAGTGATGCAGAGCCACTTCAAAATCAGAAATTCCACCTTTTTAAACAGCACTGGCCTAGAGGTGTAAGAAGCTTTCACCTACCTTGGCAATGTTGTGGACACAGGAAGGACAGATGCCGATATCTTAAGCAGATTTAACAGGGCTAGAGTGGTGCTGATTATGCTCAGAAAGATTTGAATCCTCCGACACCAATCTTTAACTCCAACCAACTTAAACGGCAGCTATTCAGTAGCAACCTCCAGTAGCAGGCAAGAAGAGCAAGGCTGAAGAGGAAAAGAAGAACAAGTAGAAGAAGAAGTATACTTTATTGATCCTGCAAGGGGAAATTACATAGTCACTCAGGTTAGTATTTTTAACAGTATACAGGCCCCCTGAACACAGCACACAAGGGGGCCTTTAAGCATGCAGTTAATACATACATATCTCACTACACACATTGGGAGGCAGAGTGACGGGCAACGGCTTCTGGAACGCGCCCCAATTGAGCAGCTTGTAGGGGGGACGGCGCCTTGCTCAAGGATGCCTCGGCAGTGGCTGGGAGGTGAGCTGACACCAAGAAGAGGAGGTAATAGGACAGTACTGATCTGCCTGTGTAGGCAGATTCTGTAGTAATTTCAACATTTGTTGAACGAGTAACTTTTTTATAGTTGCTCCAGCCGCTATAAAGCAATTCAACTGACGTGAGTGGTTTATTATTTTCTGCTGTGTGAGCAACAGAGCCTGAAAATAAGTTTCTTAGAAATTAAAATGTACTTTGTTCGGCGGCACCAGTTCAAAATGTTCCCAGACTTGGGATCCCTTTCTGGTTGGATCCATTGTAAAGAAATTATGATGTAAACTGTCTATCAGCAATCAAACGCTAATGTGATCAGTCCAAGGGATATTGACATGATAAGCAGCGCACTGTGCTGTTTCATCCATTCTAACACACCTCGGACCGGCCGGTGTTTCAGATCACCCATTGATCCAGACCACTAAAGTGTTTCACCTGGTGAATGGGGCGCTTAGTGTTCCGGTGCACTTGGTGTGCCAAACGTCATCAGTCACGTGGTTTTTTCCATGTTTGAAGCAGGCTCCGGAGCAGTGCTTCACATGGGAACGTCCGCCGAGTCCGTGGAGTGCATCGGAGCACCGGAACAAAGAGGACATCACTAGTCCTCAGCTCTCTGACAGATTGTTAGTGTTCGTTTATACTTTCCAATATTCCAGTTCTGTGCTACTATCCTATATTGATTCTGCCTGTTTTCTATTGGATATGTTTTTCTGTTCTGATTGGTTCGGAATTAAACTTTAGATTTGGACTTCCCACAACTGCTGTGCTATTGTGTTTTTCCTGCCTGTAGCATGACTAAACTTTAGTTTTGTGATTACTGAAGGCATCTAGGGAAAATTAAAGCAGTTGAACCAAATGTCTGTCATGTTTCTTAAGCTTCATAAATTATTTATAATGTATCATCTAAATATGTGGGAAAAAACCATGAGGTGCTGAATTGCATCTGCAGTCTACCAGACCAGTACAATTTGGTTTATTTAGACAAGTATCACAGATACACAGATACACAATATATTCTTGTTTTTCTCATGTAGTTTGTTTCCATTACGTTGCCTCCATTAATGTATAAAATCATGTTTTCTGTCACCAGCTCTTGTGGAAAGACAGTCTCCTGCTCTGTATTATGTTAGCCTGTCCAATTTGGAACCTGATGGATATGATTCACTGTCATTTTATTTAAATCAAAAGCTCTAAAACGTCTGCTTTATTTTTTGCTTTGTTGTGAAGTAAGGTTCTACCTTACCATAAAAGCAAGCATTCCATCTAGCAGGACAAATCAGTCTCCTGGAATAGTTGTTGAATTGTTAGAAAAATGCCTACCCAGAAAAGCATACAGGACCTGATTGCTTCTTTGTTACTTAAAAAAATAGTCTTTCTTTGCTTTGCAGCAATATGTTCCCATCTAACCTGGTCCAGGCCACATTTCAACAGGTAAAATCTTTAATATCATGCTGTGTTATTAAACATACACAACAAACAAATTACACAAATGCAAATCTGTCTCTGATTCTTTCTCTGTTCCCAACAGTATCGAACAAGTAGTGAATATACTGTGATGGCTAAACCAACCATGAGTAAGGCCCAGTCAGAGTCCACTACACGGCGAGCGCTTATCTATGGTATCCAGGATGATAACGGGACAGACATCCAGAACTTCGCACTGGACCTGACTCCGCCACCTGATGTTCTAATAAGAACTCGGGAAGGAACAAGCGATGGAATGAATGTGCTCGGAATTGTTATTTTTTCCGCCACTATGGGTGAAAATATTCAAATTCTTCTCTAAGTTCCATTGTGCACCTTTTCACTTCACAGTGAATTTGTCTTTATCAATTAATGTTTTCGTCTTTTTCAAGACTGCTCTGTGTATTTTTAGGTATTATGCTGGGAAGGATGGGGCCAAATGGCAGTGCCTTGGTGAACTTCTGCCAGAGTCTGAATGAGGCAGTGCTTCGAATTGTTGCCATTGTTATATGGTAATGATTTCTTGATGTTACTCCTTAGCAATAACAAGCTATTAAGGTCTTCCTTTTGAAAACCCTTTGACTGCCTGCATCATAAGATCAGAAAAGTGATGTGGCCTGATGCTGTAGTCCCCAACCCCTGGGTCGTGGACCAGTACCAGTCTATGAGTCAATTGGTTCCATACTGCACAGAAAGAATACACATCTCAAATTATTTCTGTTTTATTTACTAGCTGATTCTGTATGA